>NC_081573.1:24446920-24472482 GCF_022355385.1 Mustela nigripes
CCTGAGCCGAAGGCAGCAGCTTAACCCACTGAGCCACCCAGGCGCCCCCAGTCACGACTTCTCAATCTCCATTTCCTTCTAGATGTCAACCCCACACCCCCACCCCGCCCTGCCTGCTTAGGGCTTTCTCTTGTTTGAGGTGGGGAAATGTGGATTCTTTAAATGCCATGGTGTTAAAATGAATGCAGCCTTGGCTGTCCATGAAAGAGTGATGAGCTGTGAGGCCAGTGGGGAAAGGAGGAGTCGTCTATACGGGGGATTTCATTCCTTTTCCTCAGCCTCTCCCAGATCCACCTAAGTTTTGATGTGTGGTTTTGAAATTCAAAACTTGAACTTTAAACTAAACTAAACTAAAATTTGTATGTCTTTATTAAAGAAAGATTGGGAGATGGAGAAGGAAAAAAGTAGGATTCTTTCAGCTGGAAGAAATGGAACCCGTGGGGCGCCTGGGTGGCCCAGTGGGTTAAGTCTCTGCCTTTGGCTCGGGTCATGATCTCAGGGTCCTGGGATTGAGCCCCGTATCCAGCTCTCTGCTCAGCAGGGAGCCTGCTTTCCCCTCTCTGCCTGCCTCTCTGCCTACTTGTAATCTCCCTCTCTCTGTCAAATAAATAAAATCTTAAAAAAAAAAAAGAAAGAAAAAAATGGAACCCTGAAGTAGGAAAGAGGAATTGTATTCAAGTCATGGAGGGAAGCTGGCTTAGGTTCTCCTGTTTACTCTGTTAAATGCAAAGACTGTCTTGTCTAGCAGCGTTTTGAAAAATTCCAGGAAAGGACCTTGGCAGCCTTGGTCCATCTGCCCTTCCCTGAATCAGTCTCTGTGGCCCTGGGGGCTTCGGCTGGCCCTGTGCTTGCTCATGGAGGTAGAAAAGGGGCTTGGAATTGCCAGCGCCATCAAAGCCATTGGAAGAGAAGCTGCTCTCTGTAGGACAGGGTGCCTCATTTACTACAGGTGGCTCTTTAGAGAGGGACTAGGGGAGGGAATGGTATGCGTTGGGTGGGTTGGTCAAGGGCCATTACTGGTTGATAACCAAGGGGACTATCTTCCCTCATCATTCATACATTTTGGGAACGTACACATCTTGTCTGGAGACTAAACTTGGTGAGGCGTATTACATAGTTTATTAAATAGGAAGGGATTAGACTATTCTGTATTATTTTTGGTATTGATTTGCTGTAACACACCTAGAAAGCCTTCAGCAAATGTTTGATAAGTACCCATGAGCTACAGACTCCTAGGGAATGGGGAGTCAAAAGTTAGTAGGATGTGGGGCTCCTGGGTGGCTCAGTGGGTTAAGCCGCTGCCTTCGGCTCAGGTCATGATCTCAGGGTCCTGGGATCGAGTCCCGCATCCGGCTCTCTGCTCGGCAGGGAACCTGCTTCCTCCTCTCTCTCTTTCTGCCTGCCTCTCTGTCTCCTGTGATCTCTCTCTGTCAAATAAATAAATAAAAATCTTTAAAAAAAAAAAATTTAGTAGGATGTGGTCACTGTCCTTGAAAAGCCATAGATAGAATGGCCCCCAGACAGTTCTGGACTCAAACTCTATCCACCCAGTGTGCTGGGCTTGAAAGCAATATGTGGGTCAGGCACAGGAGAAGGGGGTGATGCTGTTCTCTACTGATTTTTTTTTTAAAGATTTTATTTATTTATTTGACAGAGAGAGATCACAAGTAGATGGAGAGGCAGGCAGAGAGAGAGAGAGAGAGGAGGAAGCAGGCTCCCTGCTGAGCAGAGAGCCCGATGCGGGACTCGATCCCAGGACCCTGAGATCATGACCTGAGCTGAAGGCAGCGGCTTACCCCACTGAGCCACCCAGGCGCCCTGTTCTCTACTGATTTAAGGAACATGCCTTTGCCCACCTCTCAGTGCCTTTGAGGAATGCCAGATATCTTTGGCCTTCCTTCATCCTGCCCCCAAGCCAGGAGATACCCTTCTCCCCAAGAAAAATGAAGATGGAACTTCCAGCCAGGTACCCACCCAACTCTCTAGAGGCTCAGGTCAGCTGGAGTTTCCTATTGAGATTCCTTTCTCTCACTTCAAACAAACAAGCACAAAAGAACTTAGCATTTTTTTGTCTCCTCCCCAATTTCATCTGCCTTTGCTCTGAATGCAAATACTGCAGCCATCCCTTGGAAGTCCTTTTAAAGATACTAAATTTTGAAGATCTTAAAAGATTTTGAAGATTCTTAAGCATCTAGAATCCTAATGGTAACTGACAAGTTCAGACCACAAAACTATCCATTACACAGAAGTGTAAAACTCAAAAATACTCTATCAAAGTAAACGTTCATATGGAAAAGCTAGAAAATGAAGAAAAGTTCAGAAAATTTGAAATCCCCTAAGCAGAGTTCATCAAGCCTAGCATTCTGGGAGATTTCCTTACTGCCCTTTTCCTGAGAATATTTTTTTTTTTTTAAGATTTTATTTTATTTATTTGACAGAGAGAAATCACAAGTAGATGGAGAGGCAGGCAGAGAGAGAGAGAGGGAAGCAGGCTCCCTGCTGAGCAGAGAGCCCGATGCGGGACTCGATCCCACGACCCTGAGATCATGACCTGAGCCGAAGGCAGCGGCTTAACCCACTGAGCCACCCAGGCGCCCCTCCTGAGAATATTTTTAACGTGGTTGAGATGTGTATGTGTGTGTGGTTTGGATCCTAACTTTGTCCCCCTTCAGCATCAAAACATGTTAATAAAATTGCCTAATGTGCAGTTTCCATGGCGACCTCATCTGCCATCATTTAGTTAGCTGCACTCATAAGCATTTAGATGGCACATAATTCTTGGTTTTTAAAAATAATGATGCATAGGGGTGCCTGGGTGGCTCAGTGGGTTAAAGCCTCTGCCTTCAGCTCAGGTGATGATCCCAGGGTCCTGGGACCAAGCCCTTCAGGGCTCTCTGCTCATTGGGGAGCCTGCATCCCCCTCTCTCTCTGCCTGCTGCTCTGTCTTCTTGTGATCTCTGTCAAATAAATAAATCTTTTTTAAAAAAATAACGCTGCATAATCAGCATCCTTCTCTTAAGATGGTATCACACCTCCCTTATCCTTGTATTTAGGCTTATTGGGGAACATTCTTAGGACTGGGTGTTTGCCATAAGTTTCAAGGGCCTCACCCCCAGGCAGAGCCCAGAATGTGAGAGACCCTGAAGTATACCTTGCTGGTTACGGGATCACTGAGCCCCTGTTACCATCTATAAAATGGAATAAAATCCACTTATGGAGCAATAGGATAAATTATGAGCATTATATGGGGAAAAAATTGTGTGTGAGACAGTGTGTGAGAGTGATTTAGAATAGTTCTTGGCAAGCAGCGCTTCCCATGATTATCTCCATTTTAGAGCAGTGCTGATAGAATACATGTTTGATAATGTTGAAATGGAATGGGAAAATATGCCCTTGATATGCCAGATGCAATATGAAAATGACATTTAGAAGAAGTGAGGACCATTTGCCAAAACTTCGAAACATTCTGCTAGGCAGAGTACACTGGTTAGTTATTTTTTTTTGTCAGTGGTAAGTTTTCGTTTTTCCGTTTTGTGGTTTGTTTGTTTGTTTTGGTCACAGTTTCTGAAATAGAAATGCCTCGAGCCCAGTTACACTAGAATCTTTTTTTTTTTTAAGATTTTATTTATTTATTTGACATACAGAGATCACAAGTAGGCAGAGAGACAAAGAGAGGAGGAAGCAGGCTCCCCGCTGAGCAGAGAGCCTGATGTGGGGCTCTATCCCAGGACGCTGGGATCATGACGCGAGCCGAAGACAGAGGCTTTAACCCACTGAGCCACCCAGTTACACTAGAATCTTTATGATAGGTCCAATTTAAAAATCACATTTTGACAACTCTAGAGTAACTTGTTTTCAGTGTGGGTCCATCTTGACTGGCTGACACCAATTAGGAACTGGGGTTACTGGACTCCTCAGAATTTAGATGGGACTATGCCCTTTCCACAAGACTTCTGTGGGCCTTTATTTCTTTATGGTTAAGCTAAGCTGCTATTTGCCATTGCTGACTTTAAACTTTAAAACAGGATACCCTCAGTCTTTTTGGTCAGCACCATGGCATACACATTGGGTACCAAAACCCCACTCAAGGAGATAGAGTATGTAAGTTAGGACTCTTTGGGCTCTACATGACAGGAGAAGAAGTTAAGAATGGGGTAAATCAAACCTGCATTTCTCAGCCTCCCTCGCTCCTGTATGTGGGCATAAATGCCATAAAAAGTGTCCATAAATTTAATAGAACATACTGTCAGGTGGTGGCTGCTGGTAACCTCCCTTGCAGAAGGCTACCTCACTTTTGTCCCTTTACTTCCTTGTCCTCTCCTGTAGCTACTTGGAATGTAGCTGTAACGGGGGGCATCTAAGCCATGACAACAAGGACAACATGTCTGTGTGTAATATACACTGTGTGAGATTTAGCTTTCATTGTTGCTATTGTTTTACTCCCCCCTAATCTAAGGACACAATCTTTTGGGCTTTCAGAAACGTTTGCCTAGATGGCTTGATTGTCTCATCATAATGTTACCTACTAGGTGAGCTTAATAAGTGTTGGCAACATTCATAGATAGCTTGAAGCTTCTCATCATTCATGCTGGGTACATTGCTCAGTCATGGAGACACAGTAGTGAATAAGACATAGACCCATGATTTATAAGGTTAACAAGGACCCAGGCTGGTAAGAGAGGGGTATGTACAACCCCAAAAGGTTTGTACAACCTTTTGGAAGGACAATTTGACACTGTCAACATTAACTATGTACATGCCGACTTCAAAATTACAGGAACCAAGACAGTATGGCATTACTGAAAGGACAGATGAAATCCAGAAATAGACTCGTACATTTATCACTGTAGCTTAAAAAAGGCCACACACACACACACACACACACACACACACACACACACACATATATCTTTGATACACTTGTATGGACAACATCCTTCTCAGTCCCAAGTATCAAGTGGAAAGAAAAGTCTCTTCAACAGATGGTGTCACAGCAAAATTTGAGATGGATCAAGATGGGAGCTAAAACTATAAATCTTCTAGAAGAAAATATAAGAATATCTTATGCCACTTTGAGGTAAGTAAATATTTCTTAGCACAAAAAGGCACAGATCATAAAAAGAAAAAATTGATCCATTGAACCACGTCAAGATTAAGAACTTCTGCTTTTAAAAGAACGCCATTAAGAAATGAAAAGACAAGCCACAGGGAGAAGACATTCTCAGAACATAAATCTCATAAAGGACTTGTATCAAGAATATACAAAGAACTTCAAAATGTCAGCAACAAGACAAACAACCCAATTAAAAAACAGAGGAAAGACTTGAACAGACGCTTCACAAAAGGAGATGCACAAATGGCCAATGAGCACATGAGAAATGCTCAACATCACTGGTACTTGAAAGGAATGCAAATGGAAACTACCAAAATAGGGGTGCCTGGGTGGCTCAGTGGGTTAAGCCTCTGCCTTCGGCTCGGGTCGTGATCTCTGGGCCCTGAGATCGAGCCCCGCGTCCAGCTCTCTGCTCAGCAGGGAGCCTGCTTCCCTTCCTCTCTCTCTGCCTGCCTCTCTGCCTGCTTGTGATCTCTGTCTGTCAAATAAATAAATAAATAAATATCTTAAAAAAAAAAAAAAAACCTACTAAAATACCATCAGAGTGACTAAAATGAAGATTATTGACACTACCAAATGTTGAGGAAGAGGAACAACCACAATCTTGATCATGGGAATGAAAAATATTCCCATCACTTTGGAAAACCAGTAGCTTCCTCCAGAGTTAAACGCATCTACTCTATGACCCAGCAATTCCACTCCTAGCTAGGAAGTTACCTGAGAGAAACGAAAGCACTTGTCCATGAAAGCCTTGTGTAAGAAGGCTTTGTTTGGGATTCCCCTCCCTGCACTGTGACCTAAAACCTCTTGCTAGGCAGAAAGCTGGGGCACCCTATAGCCCACTTCATGTGTTTCCCATCTCTCAGGAAACACTATCTTGTGCTACCTATTGTTTAATGTCTGCAAACTATTATTTGATGTGGGGTTTTTTCCCCAGCTCTTTAGGTTGTTTAAGGTAGTTGGGTAAATCCACTCTGTTACTCCATCATGGCCTGGAACAAAGTTCTATTTCATGTCTTCATAGGGCCATGGGTTACACTGGTATACTCATGTGTCTAAAACATACTGAACTGTCCACTTCCGACTTGTGTGTATTTCACTGTAGGTAAATTATAACTCAATAGACTTAATGGGGGTAGGGAGAATATGTATGCCCCTTGATCTAAAAATGCTACCTTCAGGAATTTATTCCAGAGCATTTTCTCACAAGTGAAAGATATATGTATAGGGATGTTCTATGAAGCATTGTTGGCCATAGAAAAGGGGGTGGGAAGACCCAAGTACCAATTAATAAGAAATTGGTGTGTCTCTTCAAAGGAATATAGGAATAAAGGAATATAGGAATACCATGTAACTATTCATCCAGATGAGTATATCTACATCTACTGACATGAGAAGTCATTCAGGATACACTATTAACTGGAAGTACCAGTTGCAATTGCCTTACATAGTATGGTGATGGACAGTATTATCTGATCAGACTCACCTTGTCTATACTCTTCCCTGGGAATACTCTTCCCTCCTCCAAGTAAGGGAGCTGCCTTACTCTTTAAGTCTGTAAACCTCTGATCTTGGATGGGTCAGGAGGTCCGTTCTGTAACATGAAACAGAGTCTAATTCTCCAAAAACTGTAACTATTAAAACAAAACCATGGAACTTGAGCCCCAAAGACAACATGAATCTTGTTTCATGGAGGAAGAGTGGTCTCATCAGAACCGACATTCACAGAGAATCCGAGATGAGAGTCCATGGCCCAAAGACTCATCTCTAACTCTGCACTCCTGATTTCTTGTATTTTGAGGGCCAGTAAATCCTCCCATTTGTCCACGTTAGCCTGGAGTTCAGTTTTTATTGCTTGCAGGCAAACCACATCTTCGTATATACACAGGGGAGAAAGGAGTTACCTAGATCTGGATTGTAGGCGCTTAAACTACTCAGCTTGTTTTTTAGCAAAGAGAACCGGCAAGAGGAGAGGGTATGGCCACAGCTGTCCACAGCTGTAGCCAATTTTGTCAGAGCAGGAACTGAAGCCGGGGCTTCAGCTATTTAAAGGTAGATCATGTGGAATTTTAAAATTACTATTATTGAAGTATCGCTGATGTGCCACATTGTATCAGTTTCAGGTGTACACCAGTGAGTCGACAATTCTGTTCATTACTCAGTGCTCACCCCAATCAGTGTACTTACCATTTACCATCTGTAACACATGAAGTTATTACAATATTATTGACTATATTCCTAGTGTTGTACTTTTCATCCTTGTGAGTTACTTATTTTATAACTGTCCTGACATTCCTGGACACAGGTTGGCAATCACTATATTGAACACCGCTGTTTTTATTTATTAACCCGTATTGCCAGTTGGTCAATCACAGCCACTTCTGGCCAGCACAGTGTTTCTGTTGCATCCATTGCATATTGTGTTCTTTACTTCCCAGTCTTTTTGCAGTCTTCAGGTGAGCAGTTTTTGAGGTCCAGAAACAGTCACAGCCTGCCTTTCAGGGACAGCTCTCAGGTTTGGGAGTCATCTAAACAGGCTGCTACATCCAGAAACATCCCACAATCAAGCTAACATTGTTGGCTCAATCTATGAAAAGCACCCAACATCCGTAGGGCAAATCAACATAGGATCAGGGGTTAAGGACTGCTTGAGATAGCACTGTGCCTCCACCGTGACTGTTACAGAAATCAGTCTCTCTCATTTCTCTCTCGGTCTCTGTCTCTCAGTCTCTCTCTGTTTTTAAAAAGATTTTATTTATTTATTTATTTATTTATTTGAGAGAGAGAGAGAGAGATGAGAAGGGAGAAGGTCGGAGGGAGAAGCAGACTCCCGGCAGGGCTGGGAGCTCGATGCGGGGCTCGATCCTCCAACTCCTCCAGAAGTTTGTTCTTCCTCCTTAAGAAGTTTGTTCTTAATCCCTTCTATTTCATTTATTCCCTTATCCTCTCCCCGTGGCACCACCAGTTTGTTCTCCATATTTATGAGTCTGTTTCTGTTTTTGTTCGTTCATCTGTTTCTGAGATTCCACATATAAGTGAAATTTCATGGTATTTGTCTTTCTCTGTCTGACTTATTTCACTCAGTACAATACCCTCTAGGTCCGTCCATGTTGGTGAAAATGGCAGGACCACGGCTGACGGATATTCCATTGTATATATCTCACATCTTCTTTATTCATTCGTCTATGGATGGATGCTTAGTTTGCTTCCATGTCTTGGCTATTGTAAATAATGCTGCAGTAAATATAGGGGTGCAAATATCTTTTCAAATTAGTGTTCTGTTTTCAATGGAGAAACACCCACAAGTGGAATTCCTGGATTTTGAGCAGGGAGCAGGAACCTGAGGGGGAACCTTGAGATAGCACTGTGCCTCCACCGTGACTGTTACAGAAATCAGTCTCTCTCACTTTCTCTCTCGGTCTCTGTCTCTCAGTCTCTCTCTCTTTATAAAAAGATTTTATTTATTTATTTGAGAGAGAGAGAGATGAGAAGGGAGAAGTTCGGAGGGAGAAGCAGACTCCCAGCAGGGCTGGGAGCTTGATGCGGGACTCGATCCTCCAACTCCTCCATCAAAACCCAAACCAAAGGCAGTGGCCTAACCAACTGAGCCACCCAGGCACCCAGTCTCTGCGTCTCTCTTAAAGACCAGGGATTTCCCCCCATAATGTTGTTCTGTCCTGAATACTTGGGCGGCAAATCCTTGAGAAGAATTCTGAGGAATTCTGAAGAATTGTTAAATTGGTAAAAAGTTGCAAGCTCTTATTTGTCATCAGGGTATTGTGTATCTGTCAGACTTAGTATTTAATTGCTTAATGTAATCAGTGTGTTCCTGGGCAGGGGGAAAGGAATGTATAAATCAAAGAATTTTTCAATTTTTAAAATTGCTGCTTTTAAATAATAGATGTTATGTTTATCATAAAAATTAGAAGACATAGAAAAAAGAAGAGAAAATCACTCATGAAAATATGAATATAATCTGGGTAGTTCAGAATGCAAAGAGTTTGGTGTTCATTTTGATAGGCACGATAATGGTATTGTAAACGCTTAAGAAATGTCCTTTTTATATTTTTAAATTTATTTTATTTTTTTAAGGATTTTATTTATTTGAAAGAGAGTTGGGGGAGAGGCATAGGGAGAGGGATAAGCAGACTTTGGGCTGAGTAGGGAGCCTGATGCAGGTTCAAGTTGGGGCTCAATTGTAGGACCTGAGCCAAAGTCAGGATCATGACCTGAGCCAAAGTCAGATGCTTAACCAACTGAGCTACCCAGGCGCCCCAAAATGTCCTTTTTAAAGATGCATTTTGAAGTATGGAGGGATAAAATCCAAAGATATCTGATACTTGCTTTAAAATACTTTAGGAGAGGGGTGCCTGGGTGGCTCAGTGGGTTAAGCCTCTGACTTTGGCTCAGGTCATGATCTCAGAGTCCTGGGATCAAGTCCCACCTCCAGCTCTCTGCTCAGCAGGGAGCCTGCTTCCCCCTCTCTCTCTGCCTGCCTCTCTGCCTACCTGTGATCTCTCTCTGTCAAATAAATAAATAAAATCTTAAAAAAAAATACTTCAGGAGAGAGGTCAGTTTTTAAAAAAAGAATAGTTGAAGCAAGGTCAGCCAAATGTTGATAATGAATGACCTGGGACAATGGATGCAGAGCAGTTCATTATATAATTCTATTTGGGTATACTTTTTGTAATAAAAACATTTTTAAACATACATAAATGTGAAACACAAAGAAACCCATCATTTTCAACTTTGTGTACCTTCTATCTGTACACTTACGCAGGCATGTATTTTTAAAACAGTACCATACTGAAGGCATTTTCTATTACATAATTAACATCATGTCATAAAACATTCTTTAAAACATTGTGTTTTAACAACTACCTATGATGCACTGAATGGATGTAACAAAATTTAATGGGGCATTTTCGGGTAATTTCCAGTTTTTCACAATCATGAATGATCTTTCAGGGAACATTCTTGTACTGAATCTTGTTGCACAGCCATCATTTTCCTAAGATAGAGGTCTCAACAGAGATTTCCAGCTGGAGAAAATGTTTAGCACCAGGGGGAGCTGGTCTCCTACAGGATCCCCACAGCCAGTTTTTTTTTTTTTCTTGTTTGTTTTTTTTGTTTGTTTTTTAAAGATTTTTATTTATTTATTTGACAGACAGAGATCACAAGTAGGCAGAGAGGCAGGCAGAGAGGAGAGAGAGGAGGAAGCAGGCTCCCCGCTAAGCAGAGAGCCCGATGTGGGGCTTGATCCCAGGACCTTGGAACCATGGCCTGAGCCAAAGGCTGATGCTTAACCCACTGAGCCAACCAGGCAACCCTGTTTTTGTTTTTTTAAAGCAAACCCTCACCCTCAAACTAAGCAGCTGAGCCCATCTGCAACTTCCTATTTCAGCTTTGTGTGAATAAAGTGTGAAGATGGGTGCAGGCTTTGCCTGGGTGGCTCAGTCGTTAAGCATCTGCCTTTGGCCCAGGTCATGATCCCAGGGTCGGGATCAAGACCCGCATTGGGCTCCCTGCTCAGCTCCCCGCTTCTCCCTCTCCCGCTCCCCCTGCTTGTGTTCCCTCTCTTGCTGTCTCTGTCATATAAATAAATAAAATCTTAAAAAATATATATATAAAGCGGTGCCTGGGTGGCTCAGCCGATCAAGCTAAGCATTCAGCTCAGGTCACGATCCCATAGTCCTGGGATCCACGCAAACGGTGGGCTCTCCACTCAATAGGGAGTCTGCTTCTCCCTCTCCCTCTGCCTGCAGCTCCCCCTGCTTGTGCTCTCTCTCTCTGTCTCTGTCAAACAAATAAAATCATTAAAAAAAAAAAAAAAGTGCCAAGGCATTTGAACAATGCCTGGTACCCAGTAACTCTTAACGGAGGCCCTGGACATATACCATTTATATAACTATATTAGTCTGGAGATCCTGTGTATTGAGGGGGTGAGATGGGCGGTGGGTGGGGTGGACATGAATACCAGAATCTAGTGAGAGGTGAACTTGAACTTGAACTCGTTTCCTTCCTTATTACTTAATTGATTTTAGCCTATAGATGATTCTTTCCGGTACATTCCTGTACATTCTCATAAGCCTTGTGGTTATTTTGCTATTTTTACTGGTTTTGAGGACTAGATCAGACTCAATCAGAAGGAGACTGAGAGATGCCTTGCTGGCTTAGTTGCTGGAGCATGCAACTCTTGATTTTGGGCTTGTGGGTTTGAGTCCCTCATGGGATGTAGAGATTGTTTAAAAATAAAATCTTTTAAAAAAGGGGGCGGGGAATAGATGTTTAACAACTGACTTTGCTCAGAGATTGTTGAGATCCTAATTCAGAATGCCTAGGCCCAGGTGCTGCCTACAAGTCCCATCCCTGATAGATACGCAGTTCTCTGTCAGAAAAGGTGCTCTAAGGATGACGTCTTAACATCTCATCTGGTCAAAGATGATAGTGGAAAAGGACAAAAGCACTAAGGCCAAGAGCAGAGACAACACCGACTCCCTATCCACCCCCAACAAATGTGGACAATTGATGTTTCTCAAACCCCTAAAATAAAATGCTGTCACCTTCCATTCCTTTCTATATGGAAGGGGCGCCTGGGTGGCTCAGTGGGGTAAGCCGCTGCCTTCAGCTCAGGTCATGATCTCAGGGTCCTGGGATCGAGTCCCGCATCGGGCTCTCTGCTCAGCAGGGAGCCTGCTTCCTCCTCTCTCTCTCTCTCTCTGCCTGCCTCTCCATCTACTTGTGATCTCTCTCTGTCCTTTCTATATGGAAATGCTGGCACTGGCATTATCTGGGTCATGTAATTTAGGTGAGCATGGCCCCCTCTCGGGCTCATCGTTGGGCATGGAACCCAGGCCCAGCATCCTGCCCCCAGAGATGGGCTCAAGGATAGCGTATGATCCACATAGGACAATAAGTGCCCCACAAGGGACTTTTGCCGGCAGTTGGAGAAAGAGCTGCTGCTTTGATGGGGTTGCTGACTTGGTTGTATAGCATCAGGTTGAAGGCCAAGTCCTTGGAGGTTGGACTTGAATGAGAATCCCGTCTTCATCACTTATTGGCTATGTAATCTTTATGAAATTCCTTAATATCGTTGAGATTCGGTTTCCTTATCTATAAACTGGGGCAACAATAATTTCTACCTTCCAAGGTTGGTGTGGGGTTCGTATGACATAACCTATGAAAACACTGGCATGGACCAATCATTCCATGATGTTGGCTGGCTGTTATGACACCATCCACACCCTGGGATGTGGAGGCAGCAAGCTTCCATCCGGTTAAACCTGTTCCTCCACAGCACTATTGCTGTCTCACCAAATATATATGTGTTTATGTGTATCCTTTTATACTGTGTGTACACATACACACACACACATATACGTACATCAACATACATATATGTAGATGAGGCATCACCATATGGTGACAATACACCTGGGATTTTAGGGGAAACCAGTTTCAAATATTGGATCCTGTTGTTGGAAAGCAAGAGGTAGCTTCTGGCCACAGGAGCATGATTCCCATCCATCTACGATACAAAAGGATCATTGCTGCTCTGATCCTGTGTTTTAGGCCCCGTCAGGAGATAGATTTGAGCTGGGCCACCTTTACATCAGGTAGGACTCAACTGGTTGCAAGGTGACAGAAAACCCAGCCCAAATCGGCTCTAATCACAAGAACTGAGAATGAGGAAGGTAGTGGTTTATTGGACCAGAAGTAGGCTAACTTTTCCTGCATAGGGTCAGATAGTAAATATTTTAGGCTTTATAGACTATATGGTCTCTGTTGTGACTGCTCAACCCTGCTATTGTAGCAGAAAATCACCACATAAAATATGTAGAAGAATGAGTATGGCTACATTCCAGTAAAACTTTATTTATTCACAAAAACAGGTGGTAGGTTAGATATGACCCATCGGCTGTAGTTTGCTGACCGCCGGTTTTAGGGGAAAACCAGAGTATAAGTACCCAGAAGAGATAGAAAAAAAGTAGCCAAAAATATAGAAAATGCCCATTATAAGCCTTTAATGCTCCTGACATAGCCTTCATTTTCTGTCCTCTTCAAGCTAACACAGGAAAACGATGTTGACTAGCTGGGGTAGGGATTAGTCTACATGGAAAGAACAAAGAGAGATTCTTTCTCTCTTGAGTCTACTACACCAGGAGTTCAAACTCAGGACCCGAAAGAAGGGTAGACTGCAAACTGGGGAGCCTATGTGCTGAGGTTTTACTTCTTAATAAGCTGATTTCTTTCTTCCTTTTTAAGATTTTATTTATTTATTTGACAGACAGAGATCACAGAGAGGCAGGCAGAGAGAGGAGGAAGCAGGCTCAATGCTGAGCAGAGAGCCCGATGCGGGGCTTGATCCCAGGACTCTGGGATCATGACCTGAGCTGGAGGCAGAGGCTTAACCCACTGAGCCACCCAGGCACCCCAATAAGCTGATTTCTTTTGTGCCAGTTCTAATTTCTTAGGCAGATCGCTGGAACCATGATTGTCCATAAATCAAGACTCTTGGACTTTCAGTGATAAGTTATTATGGACTCCTCCCCCTCCAGAGGGGTCTCGCTACTTCTTCTTAAGAAGAACTGTGTGTGTCTTTGTTAACTGCAATCACAAAATGCTTTAGATGTAAGTATGTAGTCATCAGGGTTAGCAGGACTTAATCAGCCATTGTACACTCATGTTTTGAAATGTTTTGGTGAGATAAACATGTACACCATTGGCAAAGGCATTCTAAGGATTTTATGTGGATCATTATTAAATAGTTTAAGGAATCTTGTGTTGAACAAGTGTAGTCATTAGTCCTCTGTGAGTAAATATGCGGAAGGACAAGGAAACTCGGTGGACAAACTCTTTGAGACCAAAGCTATTCTAATAGTAAGGAGTCAGAAGTTTTCCAAAGATGATGTCAGAGCCGGTTAGTGGAGCACTGCTTCTCCATTCTTGAAGTCTTGGATCTTTCTCATGTCTGAAACATAAGCTGTGACAAGAGCCTAACCTATGGTTGAATCTCTTCTCTTCGAGAGCAAGAAAGGAAGCATCCAAAGCATCAATTCCTGTAATGAGGCCACTATACTGGACATCTCTAAATTGTTGGGATACTCAGGGAGGATCCAACACTGTCTGTCTTTCTGGGTACCCAGCTACCAACCCTCTAGGATCAAGCCACAGAGGACCTAGAATTTAAAGAGCTTTAGCTACAAGACATCCTTGGACCAGGATGCCTGGGTGGCTCCGTCAGTTAGCCATCTGCCTTCAGCTCAGCTCACAGTCTCAGAGTCCTGGGGTCGAGCCCTGCATCAGGCACCCTGCTCAGCAGGGAGTCTGTTTCTTCCTCTCCTTCTGCTGTTCCCCTACTTATGCTCTCTCATGCTCTCTCTCAAATAAATAATTTTTTTAAAAAAAGTTTATAAAAGAAAGACATCCCTGGACCAGTGTGATGAGAAAGAGAATGGGATGAAGTGTCATCATATCTGTCATGCCACTGTGACCCATACTGACAGAGCTTGGTCATTGAGAGCGCTGGGGCAAGGTCTCAACTATGCCTTCAAAGAAATAGCTCAGCTCTCAATCTGCTTTTAGATGCCTAAGCAAGGCCAATACCTTGGAGACTTGAGTCTAGCTGCATTGTTTTTTTAACATTTTATTTATTTATTTGACAGATAGCGATCACAAGTAGGCAGAGAGGCAGGCGGGGGCGGGGTGGGAAGCAGGCTCCCTGCTGAGCAGAAAGCCCCATGCGGGGCTCGATCCCAGGGCCCTGGGATCATGACCTAAGCCAAAGGCAGAGGCTTAACCCACTGAGCCACCCAAGCACCCCTTGAGTCTAGCTTTAATCAGTTGTCCATGAGGGAAGCCCAATTCCCACTAGTATCAGGATTAGTACATAAGGCTTGATGGGCAGGTGTTTCCCTGGAACAGTACCTATACTGTCTCAGGAAGTGGCATTCCCAGGCATTCTTCTGACTGACTCTTGTGTCTCCTAAAGTTAAATATATGTTAAATATAGATCCCCACTTTAAATATAGATCCCTGTTTTATGGATTTTGGTTCTACAGGGAACTACATCATAGATTTCAGGACTGAAAATTATGCCTTAATAAAGTAAAAAAGTAAGTAATCATAACTTATTTGGTGAGGAAAATATTTCAGCATGAGATCTTTGGTACTGAAGAAGCTGAGAAACTCATTTTGGCTCTATCCTCCAATTCTAACAGGAATCTATTATTTTTTTAGAGTCCTTTTTCAGATTTAGGTCATTATTTCATATCTTCCAGATTTTAGATTAGGTTCAAAGGTCAAGAGGCACTCCTTTCATTCAATAAATATTTATTTAGGTTCTACTATGTGCCAGTGTTTTATGCATTAGAAGCTTAACTTTGTAATCTGTGCTTTGTGTACAAATGCACAAAGACATTTACGAAGTTATTATCCATATGATTGTTTGTAATAAGAAATAACTGGAGGCAGCCTAAGTATCTATTGTGAAAATTAATGAAGGGAAAACCTCATTTAGGATGGAGTCTGGGAAGGATGCCTAGCTGGCCCAGTCGAGAGAGCGAGCAACCCTTGATCTCGCAGTTATGAGCTCAAGCCCTGCATTGGGTATGGAGATTACTTAAAAATAAATAAACTTGGGGTGCCTGGGTGGTTCAGTTGTAAGCGTCTGCCTTGGCTCAGGTCATGAACCCAGGGTCCAGGGACCGAACCCCACATCGGGCTGCCTGCTCGGTGGGAAGCCTGCTTCTCCTTCTCCCACTCCCCCTGCTTCTGTTCTCTCTCTCACTGTGTCTCTCTCTGTCAAATAAATAAATAGAATCTTTACTAAATAGATAGATGATAGACTTAAAAAAAAAAAAAAAGAATGGAGTTGGGAAAACTTGAAGGGGGAGCTCTCACCAACTTCTGTTACAGTTTACTTTACATTCCTGAGCAAGAAGTTCATCTTACTTCCTCAGCAAGAGGGTGGAAAATTATCTCCTTGCCCACCAACACCCCAGCTAGTGAGAAACTGTCACAATTCAGCCAATGAGAAATCATCACCACCCTGAACTCTTGCTTTCCTCCAATAGACTTTCTTTCTTTTTTTTTTAATTTTATTCATTTATTTGACAGAGAGAGAGAGAGAGAGAGATCACAAGCAGGCAGAGAGGCAGACAGAAAGAGAGGAGGAAGCAGGCTCCCCACCAAGCAGAGAGCCCCGATGCAGGCAGGGCTCAATCCCAGGAACTGAGATCATGACCCGAGCTGAAGGCAGAGGCTATAGCCCACTGAGCCACCCAGGCGCCCCTCCTCCAACAGACTTTCTTTGAAAGCAACCCCTCTTAGCATCTTCATTTTTCTCTATAAAGTAATATTTCTCTCCTTTATTGTCCAGACTTGCCTATGGTTTGCCATTGTTTGTATGTCACTAATTGTTAAGTCTTCTGCTATTTCCCAAATGAACTTGATTTGTTGATAAAATAGCTGGCTATTTGATTTTTAAGGTCATCATTACCAATAGAAGATTAGATTATGGTCCATCCAAACATCGGGACTGTGAGGTCATTGAAAAGATGACATAGATCATTGTGTGTCAGTATGCAAATATGGCAAACGAATAAAAAGACCTAAGAAAAGTTGTTAAATAAATTGTATCCCATTTTCACATACACAGTCATGAGAAAATGGTAAAAGTACATCTGGGAAGAGGACTAAAGGTGGGAGGTTTGCTTCTATATGCATTAAACAAATCTTAGAGAATGAAGACCAATCTGTTTGCATGAATAGTCTCCTCAGTATGGGATTTGAGAAGGGGATGAGTCATTTTTCAAATCTCATTTTTTAAAAAGATTTTTATTTTATTATTTGACACAGAGAGAGAGATCACAAGTAGATAGAGAGGCAGGCAGAGAGAGAGAGGGAGGCAGGCTCCCTGCCAAGCAGAGAGCCCAGGACCATGAGACCATGACCGGAGCCGAAAGGCAGAGGTTTAACCCTCTGAGCCACCCAGGTGCCCCTCAAATCTCATATTTTAATGATCATGTGCTGCCTAACAGAAAATAATTTGTAGATCACAAGAGGGGATTAGATGTTTACACACAGATGGGTAAAATACATCACTAATGAAAGTCCTCAACTTACCACTGTTAAAGAGCTTCTTCAGGTTCTTTTCTTTAGCCTGACTTATAGTGGTACTGGCAATTGGTTCACTTTGACCAGAGATTTAACTGAACTTTCAGAAATTAAAAACAAATGGCAATTATACTAACATTCTCTAGAAGTCTGCACCAGACTATGTGGGCTTCAGAGTTCTATCAAATCTCTTTCAACTGGGGAAGAATTAATCACAAGACTTTTGGAGTAATTATTAGATTACATGTATTTCTTTGTAATCAAACTCTAGCTATTGATACTAATATAAAATGTGTTTACTTGAAACCGAAAGAACGTAAGACTTGCAAAGTAGCAAGCCAAAAAAGGAAGTTTGGGTTTATGGATCTAACTTACTCTGTGTGGCATTAAGTAAATGGGTTGGCAAGGAGAGACAAGAAAGTGAGTCAGTATAATTAGTACTTCCAGCAAAATACATGAGACCTAATTGATAGAATTGTTAACAGTAACTTCGTGTGGGCTTCCCAAGTAAAGTATCAGTTACCAGGTAGGATCCACAATGTCCTCCTACTCCCCAGAACCAGATGATTATTGTATGCAAAAAACCAGCTACTGTACCAAAATAAACACTGAAGGTTCCATCCCCAGTGTTATACATTTTAGTTAAAATTCCAAAAGCACAAGTAACAAAAGAAAAAAATAGATAAATTGGACTTAAAATTAAGAATCTTTGTGCTTCGGGGCACCTGGGTGGCTCAGTGGGTTAAGCCGCTGCCTTCGGCTCAGGTCATAATCTCAGGGTCCTGGGATCGAGTCCCACATCGGGCTCTCTGCTCAGCAGGGAGCCTGCTTCCCCTCTCTCTCTCTCTGCCTGCCTCTCTGTCTACTGTGATCTCTCTCTGTCAAATAAATAAATAAAATCTTAAAAAAAAAAAAAAAAGAATCTTTGTGCTTCAAAGGATACTATCAAGAAAGTGAAGACAAGGGGCACCTGGGTGGCTCAGTGGGTTAAGCCTCTGCCTTCAGCTCAGGTCATGATCTCAGGGTCTTAGGAAAAGTCCTGCATCAGGCTCTTTGCTCATTGGGGAGCCTGCTTCCCCCTCTCTCTGCCTGCTGCTCTACCTATTTTGACCTCTTTCTGTGAAATAAATAAAATCTTCAAAAAATTAAAAAGTGAGGACAATCCACAAAATGGCAAAAAAAATTTGCAAATCAAAAATCTTGATAAAAGATAAACTGTAGGGGTGCCTGGGTGGCTGAGTTGGTTAAGCGCCTGCCTTTGGCTCAGGTCATTTCAGGGACTGAGCCCCGTGTTGGATTCCCTGCTCAACGGGAAGCCGCCTTCTCCCTCACATTCTACCACTCCCCTTCGCTTGTTTTCTCTCTCGAATAAATAAATAAGATCTTAAAAAAAAATTAAAAAGATAAACTGTGGTATACCCGAAAAATAGAATCTTACTCAGCCAATGACAAGAAATGAGTTATCAAGCCACAAAAAGATATAGATGAATCTTAAATGCATATTGTTAAGTGAAAGCCAGTCTGAAAAGGCTACATGCTAACTATATCACTCTAATTATATGAAATTCTGGAAGAGTGAGAAACAGAAGAGGTCACCATGGGTTCAGGAGGTGAGGGGGGGTTGAACTGGTGACGCACAGGGCTTTTTTGGGGTGGTGAAACTATTCCATAGGACACTGTATTAGTAGATACATGACACTATGCATCTGTCAAAACAGTGAACTTTATAGCAGTGACCCTCAATGTATGCAGATTTGAAAACATCATATAGAGGTGGTAGGGGGTGGTTCCTAGGATGAAATGCAGAATATGCAACACAATCTAACTATATTACAACATATTAACAATCTCCCTGAAGGGGGTGAGGTTACTAACCTAAGTCACGTTGGAAATGCAATCTGTAAAATTGAAAGAAACTATTCTTAGCACTGTACACTAGTTCATAACTTGTTTCCCAGGTGGGCACAGGTTTACAGTTCTGCTATCACCATCCACGTGTCATCGTGGAATTCAACAACTAAGCAAATGGTAGTAGGTAAAGGGTGGGAGCAAGCTTTCTCAATGTTTCACTAAAATAACACCAGACGGCCAGTTAGAAACAAGTTCTATGCATGTGCCTTGAGAGTTTTAATGTTCTGCAGTGTTTCACTGAGATAACACTGTGAAATTGTGATAGAGTAAGAAATACACATTTGGTCTTTATTCCTGGTTCCCAGTACAGAGCTCTTAAAACCCTTCAATTTCCTGATTGGGGAGGGGGGGGGGAGGAAGAGTGTCTTTTTTATACAGAACAAGATCTTTTCACCCATACCTGACTTTATGCTAATGGGATGAGTCTTGAAGGATGGAAGCTGGTCACCAGAGGAACCAACTGTGTGATTAGAAGGTTGGAACTTTCAGCCTCACCCTCCAGACCTCCAGCAGGTGAGAAAGGCTGAGGTGAAGTTCAATCACAAACAGTCAAGAACACAAACAGTTCTAAGACCATTCTTCCACCACTGGTTAAGACTGGAGTGGCAGGGGGCGCCTGGGTGGTTCAGTGGGTTAAAGCCTCTGCCTTCGGCTCAGGTTATGATCTCGGAGTCCTGGAATAGAGCCCCGCATTGGGCTCTTTGCTCAGTGGGGAGCCTGCTTCCCTTCCTCTCTCTCTGCCTGCCTCTCTGCCTACTTGTGATCTGTCAAAAAAAAAAAAAAAAAAAAAAAAGACTGGAGTGGCAGGTATTGGGGATAATATTCATTTAGCCTTCTGAGCTTTCTGGGCATAGTTGGTGACTTTGCCAGCTCCAGCTGCCTTCTTGTCCACTGCTTTGATGACACCATTTAATGGTAAGACTGGTTAATGATGCATTGTAAAGCCAAAAGACAATGTTTTGTGAACCATTTTTTGTGTGTGCACATGTATGGCAGTTTTAGGTTATTAGTTTTTTAAAAGCAGTACTTTTTAATGGAAATAACTTGGCCAAAATCTGTCACTGAATTTTGAGACTCTACATTAAAACAAAAGGTTAATAGGAACAAAAAAACCCCAAAATCCCATAAATGGCTGATGAATTTAATCAGCTGTGCCTATGAATGAAACCTCCACAGAAACCTTGAAGGACAGGGGCCAGAGAGCTTCAGATTGGCGAACCCATCAAGGTGCTGGGAAAAGGATGTGCTCAGAGGCACGGCATCTCCTCCCTTTGGGTGTTCCTGTTGTATCCTTTATGATAAACTGGCAATCTCATAAGTAGTGTTTTCCTGAGTTCTATAAGCCATTCTAGCAACCCGAAGACGGGGTTGTGGGTACCACTGATGAGCAGTTGGTTAGAAGTGTAGGCAACAACCTGGGACTTGTGACTGACACCTTAAGTCGGGTAGTCTAGTGGGACTGAGTTCTTAACCTGCGGGGTCTGCCCTAACTCCAGGTAGTGTCAGAAGCATTATGAGCAGAGGAAACAGGTTTTTCAACATTATACTGATTCATTCCTGCAACTAGTGCTGTGAGAAATTTTACACATATAATCAAGGGACATTTTGCAAAATAGCTGACCAGTGTTTCTCAAAACCCTGTAGGTCTTCAAAAACAAAGCGAGTCTGAGGACTGTCACAGCAGAAGAGCCTTTGCAGATATGACTAAATATAATGGGATATCCTGGAACAGAAAAAGATAAAAACTAGGAAAATCTGAATAAAATATGGGGTGGCGAAGGATTTGAATACATTTCTCCTAAGATACACAAATAGTCAGTAAGCACATGAAAAGATGGCTAACATCATGAGACATTGGGCAAATGAAAATAAAAAACTGCTTCATTACCCACTAGGATGACAGGTACTAACAAATGTTGGCAGTTAAAGTGGAAAAATTGAAATCTCATACATTGCTGGTAGGACTTAAAATGGTACAGACTTTCTGAAAAAGTTTGGCAGTTTTTCAAAGGATTAAACACTTACCATGTGACCCAGCAATTCCACACCTGGAACAGATCTTAAAGAATTATAAATACGTCCATACAAAAATTTATACATGAATGTTCATAGTAGCATTATTCCAATGGAAAAAGCCCCAAATGTCCATCAACTGATGGATGGGTCAACAAACGCATGGTATTGCTAGCTACACAACAGATTACTACAAAGTACTGATCCATACTATGACAGGGATAAACCTTGGAAACATACTAAATAAATAGCTTACAAAAGGCCACATGTTGTTAGGAGCCCATTTTATACAAAACGAAACTAGCTTAGTGATTGTACTAGGAGCTGGGGAACAAAATGAGTAAATGCTAATGGATTTGGGTTTTTTTCTTCTGGGGTTGATGAAAATGTTCAGGAATTAGTGGTGATGGTTGCAAACTCTGTAAATATACCGGAAACCACTGAGTTGTACACCATTTTTAAAAAAAGATTTAACAGCACGGGAGTTATTTCAATGAAGTTGTTAAAAAGACTCTGTAATGTCAATATCATAGATGCTTATTCTGTGTACAGGTGCTCGACAAAGCAGAGCATGGCCGAGTGCATAACAGATTTTAACAAGGTTGGATTCTCCTTCCATATGGTTTTCACTATGGCCAAAAAAACCTGGGTAGAAGAATTAAAAAAGACTACACTGAACAACTCTAATGTTTTATAAACCTTTATTGGAAAGGCTACAAACTTTATATTGCCACTGCATTTCTTACCCTTAAAGTGGTTGTGGGGAAGTAACCTTGGATACAAAACTACTATGCTGTTGAATCTTGCCCAGGCTGGTTGTAAAATATTTTTTGTACAATGGAGGTAGAGAGGATAGGGCAATAATTTAAACCTCACAGGCCTTGATTAATGCCAGGACCCTTCCCACCCCCACCACATGCCCCCCATTCAGGTTATGGTAGACCTAGAAATAAACTACAAGTACTGTGTTGAGGCTCAGGGATGGCATAATACATTTTTAAATTTTAGTTTTCACTTTTCCCTCTTTGTTCTTTTACAAATGTAAAATGTACAACTAATGTTTCTTCTCCCTAAAATTAAAGTGTGTTCTAAAAATATCTACTCTGGGAATGAAAAGAAGGTAATAGAAGATGGAAAGAGCAACACAACATCCTCTTCATAGCAGTTTTACCTGATTTTTCTCATACCAGCCTAAGAGTCTTACTTTTCTATAAAACATTAGTAATCAATGCTTCCCCCAATCTCAAATATTCAACTTAATGGAGACAGAGAATATTTAACTTAACATTTAATGAAAACAGCATTTTAACAGGTTCTATGCAGACATGGTTCTAATATTGATTTGATGTTACCTTATTTTTAAAAGGGGTGGTGGTGGGGAGATACAGAGGCTAGGTTAACCTGGCCCGGATGCTCAGGATCGTAACTTATGAGTTACATAACTCAGATGTCCTTGACTGTACAAAGCATCAATTGAAGCCAATAAAGCCTGTTTCTACCAACATACCAAACTTTCTTTTTGCCTTTTAATACTATAAAATGGGCACATACCTGAGGCATAAGCTTCAGGCCAATGGGTTTTTAAGGGCTGCTTAAGAACCAGAATGAAGGATACATTCTCCAGTTTAAGGATACATTTTACAGTTCAAAGTATGTTCTTCCTTCTAAAAATGTGACACAAAGAATAATTTATACCAACTGCTTTTTATTATCGAGTTTCAGAAACCTTTCACAAGATGGTTAAAAAAAAAAAAAAAGTGGAGGGGACTTTACAACCACAGCTAATGTTATTTTTTTCCATTGTTCCCAGTCAGCTCCAAACCCATTGTGTGCAAAGCCCATTTTTCCATGCATCTAAATGATAGATACAGGCTATGAAATTCTTTATTCTATTTGTAGCAGCTTACGCAGGTGCAGCCAAACACAAAGCTTCAGGACAAATTGTACACAAACTTTACAATGTGGGATTTGGATTTAAAATATGAAACATAAAATCTACACAAAACTGATAAAAAAATCAAGCACGGATACCAGGACTGAAACTTATAACCCATGTGTGAAAGGGAGTCTTATTTCCTTTCAAGTGCTTTATTCTGCTACAGAACAGTCAAAATGAAGATGTAAAGCTTTGTGGTTAGTTTAAATTATACACTCTGTAGATACTATACCAATTTTAAAAGTTACACATAGACCAACAGATGTCCATCAGTTCATCTGGACTGACCAGACACTCCAGCTGGATCGCTGAAAGCAAACCGGGCAAATGTGGAAAGAAAATCCACCTGTGCAATTTGTTTGCAGAGTTTACTGATGGGCACATTGCACTCCTGGTCCATGATGGCTGCTGCTTTCTTCATCAGAGCTATCATTATAGGCTTCACGCCTCTGACCACCTCCCGAGCCCCGAGTGCTATCAAATTCTTGAAGCTCTACCTCCTCTGTGTCTCCAATTATGTTTGGAACTTCTGGTCTAGATGGTAGAAGATCTTCTAGTTCCTTCACGAAAATCAAAACGAAATAAAAATGTTAAGTTTGTGAGCTATCTCTTGGCCTTCTCTCTGGATACAATCCAAAATATATGCTTCTTTGAGAGTTAAATCTAGTGTACTTTAAAGCCAGAGATGACCAACTGATGACCCACAGGTCAAACCTGCAGACATCTTTTGTACATCCCAATATTGCTTAGGACACAAAAAAACAGAATTAGTTGCCAACAATTAAACACTGGAAAATTTTGCCTAAGACACACCTTCCTGCACGGAATAACTAATGCTAGCCTGGGAGGCTGCCCCTTCAGGTAAGGGATCTGGTGTTTGGGTTGTCTCAATCCTCCCACAAACTTATATCCAGTCTGCTTTAATTCTTTATTATTCCCTGCTTGGCACCATCAACGTTTATACCAGCAATCCTTTTTTTTTGAGAGAAAGAGAGAGTAGGGGTAGAGGGAGAGAGAGAATCTTAAGCAGGTTCCATATCCAGCAAGAATCCTGACATGGGGCTTAATCTCACAATCCAGAGACCATGACCTGGGCTGAAACAGAGCTGGATGCTTAACTAAGCCACACAGGTGCCCCAAGCCTTGCCTTTAATAATCACCAGGTCAGCCCAACGATCAATGTTTAAATAGCAAAATTTTACAAATTACATGTTCTAATCTTAGCACCAAAAACAAATCAAAGGTGACCAAGGACCACCTCATTATTAAACTTTTAAGTAATTTCTCGCTTATATATAGAGAGAATACTTACAGAAAGCTTGTCTGGGTTGATCCAGTTGTTTTCAGGAAACTGCACATCAAACTTTATGTAAAGATCACCTTTTTCAAAGGGATTACGATACTGTGGCATTCCTTCCCCTCGAACTACACGGACACAACCTATTATTTGAGTAAGTAAAAAGAAAACTATTAGAATTTTACCCAAGAAGAAAGCTGCTCGATATTTTTTTGAAAGTCACCTACTATAAAAATTTACTAACTGCAAAAACAAAACAAAACAAACAAAACAAAAAAACCCCTCCACATGGAATCCTGGATCAGACAAAAATCAAGACTTACCTGGTTCAATTACTTTTCCAGGGGGGTATTTTACCACAATCTGACGTCCATCAAGGTGCTTAAATGTGAACTGAAATCCACACAGAGCTTCAACAAGTCCTATTTTATATGTCATGTGCAAATCATTCCCATCTCTCTGGAACACCTATAAATAAAGCAAACAAAACACATTAAAAAAAAAAAAATTGGAGCCACACCCTGTTGTGCTGTATTCCTTGAAACGATTTCAAAACCTTCATTCTACCATTCACTGTAAAAGCCAAACTGTCATCCTCCCTAATTTCATAAATTTATATAAGGAAACCGAGCTATTCTCATGTAATATGCTAGGAACACCTATCAGAAAAGCACTGGAGTGACACCTGGGTGGCTCAGTTGGTTAAGCATCTGCCTTTGGCTTGAGTCCTGATCCCAGGGTTCTGGGATCAAACCCCAAGTTGGGCTCCCTGCTTGGCGAAGAGCCCGTTTCTCCTCCTCTGCCCATACCTTCCCTCACCCTCCACTGGGCTTCTGCCTTCTCTCTCAAGTAAATAAATAAAAATCTTTAAAAAAAAAAAAGAAAGAAAGAAAGAAAGAAAGAAAAGAAAAGAAAAGCACTGGAATTGGGAAAACTGGCTGATAAAAGCATAGCTGAGGCTCCAAAAACCACAACCAGGGATATTCTGCAATTGTGGCTTATTTTCTGGCCCTGCCTCTGAGCAAAAGGTGTAGACAGTCAAGGGGGATTCTGTAGAACAGATTCACCAGACATGATCGTAACAGGGGAAGGTGAGAGCCTATGTTCAACATAAAAAGCCTAACCAGTGGGCGCCTGGGTGGCTCAGTGGGTTAAGCTGCTGCCTTCGGCTCAGG
>NC_081573.1:24477482-24733486 GCF_022355385.1 Mustela nigripes
AAAAAAAAAAAAAAAAAAAAAAAAGACTGGAGTGGCAGGTATTGGGGATAATATTCATTTAGCCTTCTGAGCTTTCTGGGCATAGTTGGTGACTTTGCCAGCTCCAGCTGCCTTCTTGTCCACTGCTTTGATGACACCATTTAATGGTAAGACTGGTTAATGATGCATTGTAAAGCCAAAAGACAATGTTTTGTGAACCATTTTTTGTGTGTGCACATGTATGGCAGTTTTAGGTTATTAGTTTTTTAAAAGCAGTACTTTTTAATGGAAATAACTTGGCCAAAATCTGTCACTGAATTTTGAGACTCTACATTAAAACAAAAGGTTAATAGGAACAAAAAAACCCCAAAATCCCATAAATGGCTGATGAATTTAATCAGCTGTGCCTATGAATGAAACCTCCACAGAAACCTTGAAGGACAGGGGCCAGAGAGCTTCAGATTGGCGAACCCATCAAGGTGCTGGGAAAAGGATGTGCTCAGAGGCACGGCATCTCCTCCCTTTGGGTGTTCCTGTTGTATCCTTTATGATAAACTGGCAATCTCATAAGTAGTGTTTTCCTGAGTTCTATAAGCCATTCTAGCAACCCGAAGACGGGGTTGTGGGTACCACTGATGAGCAGTTGGTTAGAAGTGTAGGCAACAACCTGGGACTTGTGACTGACACCTTAAGTCGGGTAGTCTAGTGGGACTGAGTTCTTAACCTGCGGGGTCTGCCCTAACTCCAGGTAGTGTCAGAAGCATTATGAGCAGAGGAAACAGGTTTTTCAACATTATACTGATTCATTCCTGCAACTAGTGCTGTGAGAAATTTTACACATATAATCAAGGGACATTTTGCAAAATAGCTGACCAGTGTTTCTCAAAACCCTGTAGGTCTTCAAAAACAAAGCGAGTCTGAGGACTGTCACAGCAGAAGAGCCTTTGCAGATATGACTAAATATAATGGGATATCCTGGAACAGAAAAAGATAAAAACTAGGAAAATCTGAATAAAATATGGGGTGGCGAAGGATTTGAATACATTTCTCCTAAGATACACAAATAGTCAGTAAGCACATGAAAAGATGGCTAACATCATGAGACATTGGGCAAATGAAAATAAAAAACTGCTTCATTACCCACTAGGATGACAGGTACTAACAAATGTTGGCAGTTAAAGTGGAAAAATTGAAATCTCATACATTGCTGGTAGGACTTAAAATGGTACAGACTTTCTGAAAAAGTTTGGCAGTTTTTCAAAGGATTAAACACTTACCATGTGACCCAGCAATTCCACACCTGGAACAGATCTTAAAGAATTATAAATACGTCCATACAAAAATTTATACATGAATGTTCATAGTAGCATTATTCCAATGGAAAAAGCCCCAAATGTCCATCAACTGATGGATGGGTCAACAAACGCATGGTATTGCTAGCTACACAACAGATTACTACAAAGTACTGATCCATACTATGACAGGGATAAACCTTGGAAACATACTAAATAAATAGCTTACAAAAGGCCACATGTTGTTAGGAGCCCATTTTATACAAAACGAAACTAGCTTAGTGATTGTACTAGGAGCTGGGGAACAAAATGAGTAAATGCTAATGGATTTGGGTTTTTTTCTTCTGGGGTTGATGAAAATGTTCAGGAATTAGTGGTGATGGTTGCAAACTCTGTAAATATACCGGAAACCACTGAGTTGTACACCATTTTTAAAAAAAGATTTAACAGCACGGGAGTTATTTCAATGAAGTTGTTAAAAAGACTCTGTAATGTCAATATCATAGATGCTTATTCTGTGTACAGGTGCTCGACAAAGCAGAGCATGGCCGAGTGCATAACAGATTTTAACAAGGTTGGATTCTCCTTCCATATGGTTTTCACTATGGCCAAAAAAACCTGGGTAGAAGAATTAAAAAAGACTACACTGAACAACTCTAATGTTTTATAAACCTTTATTGGAAAGGCTACAAACTTTATATTGCCACTGCATTTCTTACCCTTAAAGTGGTTGTGGGGAAGTAACCTTGGATACAAAACTACTATGCTGTTGAATCTTGCCCAGGCTGGTTGTAAAATATTTTTTGTACAATGGAGGTAGAGAGGATAGGGCAATAATTTAAACCTCACAGGCCTTGATTAATGCCAGGACCCTTCCCACCCCCACCACATGCCCCCCATTCAGGTTATGGTAGACCTAGAAATAAACTACAAGTACTGTGTTGAGGCTCAGGGATGGCATAATACATTTTTAAATTTTAGTTTTCACTTTTCCCTCTTTGTTCTTTTACAAATGTAAAATGTACAACTAATGTTTCTTCTCCCTAAAATTAAAGTGTGTTCTAAAAATATCTACTCTGGGAATGAAAAGAAGGTAATAGAAGATGGAAAGAGCAACACAACATCCTCTTCATAGCAGTTTTACCTGATTTTTCTCATACCAGCCTAAGAGTCTTACTTTTCTATAAAACATTAGTAATCAATGCTTCCCCCAATCTCAAATATTCAACTTAATGGAGACAGAGAATATTTAACTTAACATTTAATGAAAACAGCATTTTAACAGGTTCTATGCAGACATGGTTCTAATATTGATTTGATGTTACCTTATTTTTAAAAGGGGTGGTGGTGGGGAGATACAGAGGCTAGGTTAACCTGGCCCGGATGCTCAGGATCGTAACTTATGAGTTACATAACTCAGATGTCCTTGACTGTACAAAGCATCAATTGAAGCCAATAAAGCCTGTTTCTACCAACATACCAAACTTTCTTTTTGCCTTTTAATACTATAAAATGGGCACATACCTGAGGCATAAGCTTCAGGCCAATGGGTTTTTAAGGGCTGCTTAAGAACCAGAATGAAGGATACATTCTCCAGTTTAAGGATACATTTTACAGTTCAAAGTATGTTCTTCCTTCTAAAAATGTGACACAAAGAATAATTTATACCAACTGCTTTTTATTATCGAGTTTCAGAAACCTTTCACAAGATGGTTAAAAAAAAAAAAAAAGTGGAGGGGACTTTACAACCACAGCTAATGTTATTTTTTTCCATTGTTCCCAGTCAGCTCCAAACCCATTGTGTGCAAAGCCCATTTTTCCATGCATCTAAATGATAGATACAGGCTATGAAATTCTTTATTCTATTTGTAGCAGCTTACGCAGGTGCAGCCAAACACAAAGCTTCAGGACAAATTGTACACAAACTTTACAATGTGGGATTTGGATTTAAAATATGAAACATAAAATCTACACAAAACTGATAAAAAAATCAAGCACGGATACCAGGACTGAAACTTATAACCCATGTGTGAAAGGGAGTCTTATTTCCTTTCAAGTGCTTTATTCTGCTACAGAACAGTCAAAATGAAGATGTAAAGCTTTGTGGTTAGTTTAAATTATACACTCTGTAGATACTATACCAATTTTAAAAGTTACACATAGACCAACAGATGTCCATCAGTTCATCTGGACTGACCAGACACTCCAGCTGGATCGCTGAAAGCAAACCGGGCAAATGTGGAAAGAAAATCCACCTGTGCAATTTGTTTGCAGAGTTTACTGATGGGCACATTGCACTCCTGGTCCATGATGGCTGCTGCTTTCTTCATCAGAGCTATCATTATAGGCTTCACGCCTCTGACCACCTCCCGAGCCCCGAGTGCTATCAAATTCTTGAAGCTCTACCTCCTCTGTGTCTCCAATTATGTTTGGAACTTCTGGTCTAGATGGTAGAAGATCTTCTAGTTCCTTCACGAAAATCAAAACGAAATAAAAATGTTAAGTTTGTGAGCTATCTCTTGGCCTTCTCTCTGGATACAATCCAAAATATATGCTTCTTTGAGAGTTAAATCTAGTGTACTTTAAAGCCAGAGATGACCAACTGATGACCCACAGGTCAAACCTGCAGACATCTTTTGTACATCCCAATATTGCTTAGGACACAAAAAAACAGAATTAGTTGCCAACAATTAAACACTGGAAAATTTTGCCTAAGACACACCTTCCTGCACGGAATAACTAATGCTAGCCTGGGAGGCTGCCCCTTCAGGTAAGGGATCTGGTGTTTGGGTTGTCTCAATCCTCCCACAAACTTATATCCAGTCTGCTTTAATTCTTTATTATTCCCTGCTTGGCACCATCAACGTTTATACCAGCAATCCTTTTTTTTTGAGAGAAAGAGAGAGTAGGGGTAGAGGGAGAGAGAGAATCTTAAGCAGGTTCCATATCCAGCAAGAATCCTGACATGGGGCTTAATCTCACAATCCAGAGACCATGACCTGGGCTGAAACAGAGCTGGATGCTTAACTAAGCCACACAGGTGCCCCAAGCCTTGCCTTTAATAATCACCAGGTCAGCCCAACGATCAATGTTTAAATAGCAAAATTTTACAAATTACATGTTCTAATCTTAGCACCAAAAACAAATCAAAGGTGACCAAGGACCACCTCATTATTAAACTTTTAAGTAATTTCTCGCTTATATATAGAGAGAATACTTACAGAAAGCTTGTCTGGGTTGATCCAGTTGTTTTCAGGAAACTGCACATCAAACTTTATGTAAAGATCACCTTTTTCAAAGGGATTACGATACTGTGGCATTCCTTCCCCTCGAACTACACGGACACAACCTATTATTTGAGTAAGTAAAAAGAAAACTATTAGAATTTTACCCAAGAAGAAAGCTGCTCGATATTTTTTTGAAAGTCACCTACTATAAAAATTTACTAACTGCAAAAACAAAACAAAACAAACAAAACAAAAAAACCCCTCCACATGGAATCCTGGATCAGACAAAAATCAAGACTTACCTGGTTCAATTACTTTTCCAGGGGGGTATTTTACCACAATCTGACGTCCATCAAGGTGCTTAAATGTGAACTGAAATCCACACAGAGCTTCAACAAGTCCTATTTTATATGTCATGTGCAAATCATTCCCATCTCTCTGGAACACCTATAAATAAAGCAAACAAAACACATTAAAAAAAAAAAAATTGGAGCCACACCCTGTTGTGCTGTATTCCTTGAAACGATTTCAAAACCTTCATTCTACCATTCACTGTAAAAGCCAAACTGTCATCCTCCCTAATTTCATAAATTTATATAAGGAAACCGAGCTATTCTCATGTAATATGCTAGGAACACCTATCAGAAAAGCACTGGAGTGACACCTGGGTGGCTCAGTTGGTTAAGCATCTGCCTTTGGCTTGAGTCCTGATCCCAGGGTTCTGGGATCAAACCCCAAGTTGGGCTCCCTGCTTGGCGAAGAGCCCGTTTCTCCTCCTCTGCCCATACCTTCCCTCACCCTCCACTGGGCTTCTGCCTTCTCTCTCAAGTAAATAAATAAAAATCTTTAAAAAAAAAAAAGAAAGAAAGAAAGAAAGAAAGAAAAGAAAAGAAAAGCACTGGAATTGGGAAAACTGGCTGATAAAAGCATAGCTGAGGCTCCAAAAACCACAACCAGGGATATTCTGCAATTGTGGCTTATTTTCTGGCCCTGCCTCTGAGCAAAAGGTGTAGACAGTCAAGGGGGATTCTGTAGAACAGATTCACCAGACATGATCGTAACAGGGGAAGGTGAGAGCCTATGTTCAACATAAAAAGCCTAACCAGTGGGCGCCTGGGTGGCTCAGTGGGTTAAGCTGCTGCCTTCGGCTCAGGTCATGATCTCAGGGTCCTGGGAAGTCCCGCATCGGGCTCTCTGCTCAGCAGGGAGCCTGCTTCCTCCTCTCTCTCTGCCTGCCTCTCTGCCTACTTGTGTTCTGTCAAATAAATAAAAATAAAAAAAATCTTAAAAAAAAAAAAAAAAAAAAAAAAGCCTAACCAGTAATGCTTGGCCACTAAATGGACTCAATATCATGCTTTACACATGTTTAAGTTTTACATTTAAACTCTGTAAATGTGAAAAATTTGCTTAGATGAACGTAAATCAAACAGCAGTGCTAACACTGACTAATTACACTATTAGCCTATGGCCTAAGTAATGCAAAGATAATTTAATAAACATCAAGTATGTTTCTGAGCTTTCAATGTGTAGCAAAAATACGTCCAATTGCACAAATACCTAACATAACTTTTGCTTATTAGAATTTACCACTATCTTTACTTAGCTCTTGAAATTTAAGATGAAGCAAAATTGCAATGGAAGGTCTCACCTAGATTTTTTTCTATATGAAATAGTCTCTCCTCCAAAGAATAAAGCAGATGAACACAGGGAAAGGGAAGGAAAAATAAGACAATAGAGAGGGAGGCAAACCACAAGAGACTCAGCAACAGAAACAAACTGAGGATTCCTGGACAGGAGATGGAATAATTGGGTGATGGGCATTAAGGAGGGCACTTCACGTTATATGCAACTGATGAATCACTGAATTCTACCCTTGACACTAATAATATAGTATATGCTAACTAAATTCAAATTAAATACATTTTTAAAAAAGATTTTATTTGTTTGACAGAGAAAGAACAGAGAACTCAAGCAGCGGGAGAGGGAGGGGGAGAAGCAGACTCTCTGCCGAGCAGGGAGCCCAATGTGGGGCTCAATCCCAGGACCCTGATGAGCCAAAAGCAGATGCTTAACTGAGCTACCCAAGCGCCTCAAACAGGATGTTTTAATGTTTTTTATAACTGCAAAATGCCAGTGTTTCTGAACATCTTGTAACATTATTGTTCCAAGGGTGCCTGGGTGGCTCAGTGGGTTAAGCCTCTGCCTTCAGCTCAGGTCATGATCTCAGGGTCCTGGGATGGACTCCTGCATCAGGCTCTCTGCTCAGCAGAGAGCCTGCTTCCCCCTCTCTCTCTGCCTGCCTCTGCCTACTTGTGATCTCTGTCAAATAAATAAATAAAATCTTAAAAAAAAAAAAAACACACACATTATTATTCCAAGAACCATCTATAACCAAATACCCTTCGGTTAAAGCTACATCAGAAGTAGGGAACAAGAGGCACCATGTTCTTAGAAGGGAGCTCAACTTAAAATGATTCCAACTGAAGATGGTATCAGGGTTGTTTCGGTGGGCAGGGAACTCTGGTGGAGGAGTGAGTAGGCTAGAAAATTTGATGCTAAAATCTGAACAGAGAACAAATAGGAATTTGGGGAATTTTTGAAAAACCAGGTTAATGAGGAAGAATTACGAAGAACCAGACAGTTAAAGACTTAAAGCGATGATAATTTCTGGAAAACAAAGTATTAAGAAGGGACTAACATCACCAGATACTGTGGTTCCTTGTGCAAATGCACAACTGTAGCCATTATCACCAAAACATACACACACCTGTACTAAAAGACGAATACACATGATATAAAGCAGTCTCAAAATTGAAATGTTTTCTGACTGGAAGATTTGTATGTTTTGGCTATAGCACTCACCCTAATCCCATGGCCTGACCAACTCCTTTAGCACAACTGCTGAAAGGGGGGGGGGAGCCCCAAAGTAACTATAAGCTTTTTCATTAACTACTTGAGCCAAATTTTCTTAGAAGGTTAACATTTTCAGGTTACCTAGATGGCTCAGTCAGTTGACCATCAGACTCTTGCTTTTTCTTTTTTTAAAAGATTTTATTTATTTATTTGACAGACAAAGATCACAAATAGGAAGAGGCAGCCAGAGAGAGAGGAGGAAGCAGGCTCTCTGCCAAGCAGAGACCGATGTGGGGCCTGATCCCAGGACCCTGGTACCATGACTCGAGCCAAAGGCAGAGGCTTTGACCCACTGAGCTACCCAGGCACCCCACTCTTGCTTTCTTTAGGCTCAGGTCCTAATCTCAGGGCTGTGAGACTGAGCCCCATATTGGACTCTGCACTGACCATGGAGTTTCCCCGAGATTCTCTCTCTCCCTCTGCTCCTCCCCGACCTCTCTGTCCTTCTCAAATAAATAAATAAATAAGTCTTGGGGTGGGGTACCTGGGAGGAAAGGAGTTACAAATATTTCAACCTATAAGATCCTAAGGCAGAATTCTAGGAATTACTGTTTTTTACTAAGCAAGAAGCACTTGCTATCTGTAGGTTTGGCAATATCCACAAAGGGTCTAAATATATATAGTAATTTATAGATTTGCTGAGGTAAAAAATTTATCCTGAGAAAGGCTAACATAGGAGAGAGCAAGCTACAATCTAGTTAGGGAATTAATCCAACCAATCAAATTCCCAGAATCTACATTTCAATATAGCTTTACTCTCTATTAAATTCTTTAAATGATTTTCAAAATTTACTTTATTTGTAGAAATCACCATCAAATGAGGAAAAATTTTTAGTACAAACTAAAATGGTGCCCTCTCTCTGCCTACTTGTGATCTGTCAAATAAATAAAATCTTAAAAAAAAAAAAAAAAAGGCAGGGGTGGGGGGAGATGCCTAGGTGGCTCAGTGGCTTAAAGCCTCTGCCTTCAGCTCAGTTCATGATCTCAGGGTCCTGAGATCGAGCCCCACATAGGGCTCTCTGCTCGGCTGAGAGCCTGCTTCCCTCGCTCTGCCTGTCTTTCTGCCTACTTGTGATCTTTGTCATATAAATAAATAAATATAAATAAAAAATAAATAAATAAAATCTTTAAAACAACAACAACAACAACAACAAAAAGCTAGAAATGTGGTTGACTTGTGATATAAGAACCTTTAGAGAAACTCAAGTCAATGTGATCAAGTATGATGCCAGAACCTTGTGAAAAGCTTCTATAGTCAAGAATATGGGTTATTACTAAAGAGGTTTCCCGAATAGCTCTGAATACCGTCTTCAAGAATAAAGGCCCTCAGTATATGCACTGGACTCCCTGCTTGGTGGGGAATCTGCGCCTCCCCTATCCCTTTGCTGTTCCCCTTGCTTGTGCTCTCAAGTTCTGTCAAATAGATAGATAAAATCTTAAAAAAAAAAAAAAAGTGTAATGGTGTAAACAAAACAATACATACTAGATCACATCGTTGGACCACTTAATTATGCCTTGTATATAACATACGATATGTATCTAAAATAATTATTTTTTTTCCAAAATAATTATTTTTACTTTTTTAGCATTTTATTTATTTGAGAGAGAGCACGAATGTGAGAGCACAAGCAGGAGTAGTGGGGGAGGGGCACAGGGAGAAGCAGACTCCCTCCCATCTGAGCAGGAAGCCTAATGTGGGCTTGATCCCAGGACCCCACGATCATGAGGTGAGCCAAAGGCAGATGCTTAACCAACTGAACCACCCAGGCACCCCCAAAATAAATTTTTTTTAAACTGCAGAACCTTTTAAGAAAAGGTCACATGGTAAACCCAGAATGTAAAACAAATCAAGAGAGCAGCACTGAAAACTGAAGTCCTATCCACCACTCATCAAAGGAGTTTCACAATGAAAAATGAGCTGCCTTAGATCATCTGGTCCAATGCCCTTATTTTCCATAAACAAGGAAACTGGGGTATAGAGACAACAGGATTACTTAAGATTATAGTGCTAACCAATGGCTGAGCTGGGACTAAAACTGACTCCTTTTCAGTGCTCTGACTGCACCTGCTCTGTTGGTCTACTAAACAGTCAGTTCTTATAAACTTAGCCCAACCACTTAACTTCTATGTTCAGTGTTGTTCCACAGAACCCAAAAAGATCTAACCTGTATCTTAACCACGAGAGCCATTTCTGAATAAAACAAAAATTAAACAAACAAACAAAAAGGAAATTACCTCATGTTCCTTCTCTTGTAGCAAAAGTACAATGTCTCCTGGTTCCACTCCTGGGGCCTGATCTGCTTCCCCAGTGAATGTAATTCTCTGTCCATGTTTCATGCCTTTGTCTACGTGGACTTCAAGAATCTTGACTTCTTTAATCACCTTCTTCCCTTCACATTTTTTACAGCGGTCCTTTTCATTAATTACCTCTCCTAAAAAGAGAGAACATTCAAACTCCCAGCAAGAGTATTACATTGTACTATTGTACTATTGTAATATTGTACTATTGTAATATTTTTATTAATTAAATACATGTTTTGGATTTAACCTCTATGTAAAAAGTTTTGTTTAAATTATCATTCTTTTTTTTTAAATTTTTTTTTAAATTATCATTCTTAATAACAGAAACTTACATCTTATTACAAGTTACCTTAAGAACCCAGCTACCTGGTTCCATTTCAAGAAGAAATGTTATGAGAAATGTAATATATCTTAAACAATACTTTCCTGACTCCTGACTACACTTCCTAAAGTTCAAACAAAGCCTAAGGATCAAGGAAACAAAATGGGTAGTCAGATGCTGAAGCTTCTAAAAGTGCTACTTCATTTTTTGTCCTCATTCTTAGTTTCATGGAAGTTTAACTCTACAGAGACAGCCCAAATAAAAACTTAAAAAAATCTTTTATGGTTCATTGTAATTTTGTATACTGGGTATGTGATTTTATTTATTTCCTAGACTAACCCCTGCCCAGACATCCTATTACAGATCTTCCTTTTATTTAGGTACACTATCATTGAGATATTTCCAAAACCAATAAAGAGATGGCTAAATTTTAGCTGACATTGAGTATCCTCAAACCAAGTTTAGGACAACACAGTTTCTTTTCTAAGCATTCTTCTGAAACATTTAATTGGTGGTATAATAAAGTAAAACTGAAGCTCTACACAGTACATTGTGAAAAAATAGCATTGATTTCTACTGGCTGATTACTGGCACATTTTAATGCTTAGGTAGCATATATAATTAATGACTTCAGGGACTATTTCTAGAACACTACTCTCAAAAATTATGTTCTGTAAAACATCAATTCCTCGTAACAGTACATAGAACTGTTAGAGCTTTTAATAAGGTAAAGTGCACTGAGACTTTCCAGGAGGGGAATTTAATATACAGTTTCTCCATTATTTCACCACTTCCTAGACCAATCTGGAAAAAAATGCTCTAGAACTGTGCTGCCCAATGGTAGCCATCAGCCATCTGTGGTTATTTAATTAAAATTTAAAATTCAGTTGCTCAGTCACACTAGCTACATTTCACATACTGAACAGTCTCAGGTGGCTAGTGGTGACCATACTTGACATTGCATACACAGAAAAATGTGTAAATATTTTATTAGAAAAATTTTGTAGCATTTTTGTATATCATTGTACATCACTCTAGAAAAAATTTATTAGATGGCACTGCTCTAGAACAGGGTCTGGCAAACTAAAACCCACAGGCCAAATTGGATATGCCCGTTTTTCTAAGGAATGTTTAGCTGGAAGTTGGTCATGTCCATTTGGTTATATATTGTCTATAACTATAAAACCACTACAAGGACAGAGGTGAGTAGTAGTTTCAGAAATCACTCTGAGGGGGCGCCTGGGTGCCACTGTGTTCAGTTTGGGTTATAATCCCGGAGTCCTGGGATCGAGTCCCGCATTGGGCTCCCTGCTCTGGGGGGAGTCTGCTTCTCCCTCTGACCTTCTCCCCTCTCATGCTCTCTCTCAAATAAATAAAGTCTTTAAAAAAAAAAAAGAAAGAAAGAAAGAAATCACTCTGAACCCAAGTATTTCAAAGCCATTCAAAACATGAAGTAGTAAAAAAACAAAACCCAAAACACAAAAACCCTGAAGTATTTACTTCTGTGAGAAGAGCTTCAATTCCCATTTTGCTTAAAAGCTAGCAAGCTAAAGCTTACAGTAAAACCCTCCACTTATCAAAATGATAACTGAACAATGTGCTGTCTCCCTCTTTATCAAATATAACCTTTAAAAATATAAAGGGACAAAAAAACTTTGCCCATTCTTTCGAAACTAAAGAAGACTAACATTTCACTAAACAAATCTACTGTTGTGTTCATACAGCCTATGCGTAATAGAATAATTACTTTCATATTCGTCTTTTAGAACTCTGTATCTTTAAGAAGATGAACACAAACACATGTTAAAAAAGAAAAATTATAAGCCTCTCCAATTCCTGCATTTCCAATCCATTTCAACATAAAAGCAGAGAAGTATTGGCATGCATACCTTCTCCATTACAATCAGAACACACAGACTGCATCTGTTGTACCATTCCTGGAGCCAGCTGTCTGATCATGATGCGTACACCTCGACCTCGACAAGCACTACACTTCTGAACAGCTCCAGACTTTCCGCCTTGGCTAAAGGAAGGAAAGATGTAAGTTAGATTTTTGCCCACAGACCATACCATTGGCCATGACAAACAGGAAATGTGCTTTTCACACCTTCATCTTCAACCTTCAATGACTAGTATTTAAACTTTCAAATGTATCAGAAAATGTTCCATTTGGGTAGTTTAAATCATGAACAATTTTTACCTGGTATAGACTAAATGTGCCACTGAAAGAACAGAAATTAATTTATTTCATAAACCTGAACACACACTTACCCACTGCATGCACTACAGAGTACATTCTTGCTAAGTTGTAGTTTGGTTGTCTTGCCATTATACAGATCTTCTAAAGACACTCTGGGAAGAAAAGAATTAGGTCCAATCAAATTTTGCCAAACGCTTCTAAATATAAGATATAAATGACAGCTCGCACAGCAAATTTTACTATAACCTTTTAAAGAATTCAAAATCATCTTACATTAAGTCAACTGATGGAACTTTTGTTTTGTGACTCAAATTAGCAGAAGAATTTTATGATTATGGAGAGTATATATGATGCTCAAAGCCACAGCCTATAGGATCAGGCCAACAATTCGCTATACTGTGTTTTCTGATAGAGCTGATAACCGAACAAACCCAAGCACCACAACCTTCTTCTGGCCTCAGGCAGGAGCCTCCATCTAATACAACCCTCTGAATGAGATACAATTATTATCCTCCTTTTACAAGACAAAACTGAACAGAGGTTAACTTGCCTTACTTGGTCACACAGGCAGCAAAGCTCCAGAGTCCATGCTCTACTAAAGACTCTGCTCCCCCCAAAAACAATTTTTAGAAAGGTGACAAAGTTATATTACAATTTATAGGAGTCGTATGCAACTTAGCTTGCGTATGTCTCAAGAACAAAACAAAACAAAACAAAAAACAAAAGAGACCTTATCAACAGTGGGATAAAGAGGAGGAAAAGAACAGGTTTTCAACAGAGCCTAGAAGTTTAAGAGGTCTTTAAGTTTAAGTTTTTAAGTTTAAGTCTTTAAGTTTAAGAAGTTTAAGAAGGACCCACTGACTTATAACCAAAATTATAACTTTGAACAACTTTTAACAAATTTCCAAAGGGGTCTATGATTTTTTTAAAAAAGAACAGTTTAAAAGCCTATTAAAAATACAAAACTGAGGGCGCCCGGATGGGTCAGTTGGTTGGGTGGCTTCCTTCAGCTCACGTCATGATCCTGGAGTACCCAGATCGAGTCCCACATTGGGCTCCCAGCTCCATAGGGAGTCTGCTTCTCCCTGACCTCCTCTCTCCTGCTCTCTCTCATTGTCTCTCTCTCAAATAAAAAAATAAAATCTTAAAAAAAAAAAAAAAAAAAACCTGATAAAATCCAATTCATCTTTATATAGCATATTTGAATTACAGGACTGTTCATTTCCAAACTAACCTCAAAACAATCTATGTATATCAAGTCTCAAAAATATTATTCTTTAGGATCTGAGAGCAATGCTATTAATGTGGTTTTACTCTTCTCATTGTGTTTCAAAATCTCCTTTAGCAGTAAAGAAAGCACCTATACTATTTATTTTGTGGTATTCAAACTTTCCCAAAATCATTACTTCAAGCTAAAATTTGTATGTTCTAGGCAGTGTAAGAATAAAACACTACCAACACTTCCCAATGAGATAGCTACAACTTAATTAGACAAAAGCAACTGGCTGCATCTTTTATACCCATAACAATCTTTAACCAAATCATCTACAGAAAACAAATAGGTAGCTCATTTCCTCCTTACATATCAAATTACACTAGTATACAAAACCAAAACCACTACATAAGAGGCCAGAAAAATACAGACACTTCAACAAACATGGCTTATGAAGGAAAAGTATGGGTAATGGTCTGGCCAAGCTGACACTCTCCACCAATGATGCTAAACTGGCACAATCCTTTATAAGGCAATTTAGTTGTAGTTATCAGCCTCAAAACACTGAAGCCTGCCTGGATATCTCCGCCAAGAAAAGACAATGCTGTATATAAAGATAGTCAAAGCAGCTATTTATTACAGAAAAAAATTCGCAACATCCTCTAGAAAAGGTGAATGCTTAAATAAATCATGGAATGAAATATTATAAAGCCTCCCAAAATGAAATCCTGTAACAACAGGTAAATTTTAATACTGTTAAAAGAAAACAGCATCTACTGTATACATTGAAAAAATTTTAAAGTATTAAGAATTTATTAAGGCACAGCAAGTACTCTCCTGATCTTATTTACTTCTTAAATCATTTCTGTATCAACTAACCCACCATACTTGGAAGAATATCCAACTGATAATTTATTTCTAAGGATAAATTCTTTAAAAATACAAACAAATTTAAGAATGAGATTCAAATAATGTAGAAGTTTACACTTCCTCTTATCTACTCAAATATATAAATCAGATAATAATGAAATATTTTAAATAAACACTTGAAAGTCTCTGGTATTTGCTAGTAAAACCATTACTGGTTCACGAAAAGGCGATAAAAGACCTCACAAACTTTGCGAAGTAAAATAGCTATTTTCATACTGTAGAGGGCTCATGGGTTCACAGTCTAAGACCAAGGTCAGACACCATTCATATGTTGGCAGGTTAATGTCAGGCTAGAAGCCAGCAAGCTCCATGGAAACCAATTTGGGAGAGTTCACACTGAGGATCAAGTAATGAGTGACTGTAACATGTAAACAAACTAGTCACAGTCCCATACTTTGTAAGTTTTTAAATAAAAAGTAACTTGGAAAATTTAAATACTTAAAAGAAAATAATCTTCATTATTGTAATTTTAAATTATATAGTAACAAGTGGCTTCAGACCAATATAACAAAACCATCCCCCTCCTCAGTAGAAACATCAACCATCCTTTAAGATGTGTAGCAAAATACAGACACCCAGGTTATCAAATTCAATTTAGTCATCCAATGAGGACAGTGAGGAAATAGATTTTTTTTCTGACAAAAGACAGAACATTTTTGATACCTTTAGCTTTACTAAGCATTACTACTTGAAAAAATAGTACTCAATATTTTTTTAAAAAGAAAAAAAAAGATATTCACTTAAGTGGATGCATCATGTCTTCTCCTCTTCTTCTGCCATTTCGACTTCTACTCTGATTGCCCATGAAGCCGAACAATCCCCCACCAAAAATGTGAGAGAAAATATCATCCATGCCACCACCTCCACCGCTACCTTCCCGAAGACCTTGTTCTCCATATCTGTCATATAATTCACGCTTCTCAGGATTTGACAGTACTTCATATGCAAAACTGATTTCTTTGAACTATTATATAAAAAAAAAAAGGCAACAAGGAAAACAATTAGATTTTCAAGTAGAGGAGTGGGGGAAAGGCTACTGAAACCTGAAACCCAATTATTCTAACAAAAGCTATAAATTACCTTTGGTTTGATTCTGGTCTTATCTCCCACCTACGACTGCCTGGAATGTTAGCATTCCCAATACAAAACCAAAATACTCTTCATGTAAAAGTTTGGCTTAATGGGAACACATGGGACTTTTCTTTACAAGATTCCTTTTTTCAAGCAGGGCAATTTAAAACTGAAACCTCTAAGGAAAAGTCTCAAGTAACTTACTTTGTCACCAGCATTTGGATTCTTATCAGGATGGTATTCCTTGGCTAACTTTCTGTATGCCTTCAATACAAAAGAAAAATTTTAAAAAGGTTACATACAAAATCTGATTTAACGATTTATGAATACTAAATATTAATTTTTCTGAGAAGCAATGGGTTAAAACCACAACCTTCCAAAAACATCTTTTATTCATTGAGATTGTTTGACAATCTGGATTCATAAGCCGAGAAAATCTCAATATTATTTACTAATTTATTCGCCTCAATACTGTTCACTCAGTAACCAAAAACAAAATATGAGAAATCGGTATTTTCATTATTGTCAAATGTCTCTGATGGCCAGTAGCCATACCAAGAGGACTCCAGTGAACGCTAAAGAAAAGATCGTTAAGTTTGTTAAAACTGCGAAACATTTTAACTAACAATTAAGCTAAGGGTAGAGCCTCTGCTCAGGATGGCTCCTACCTTCGCTGTAGCTGAAACATCAGCCAAGAGAAGCTCCTTTTATTTTTTCATGTGAAGGATTAATTAGGGTATTAGTTAATTGGAGTGACTTCAGTTTTCGTGAAGTTGCATTCATTTAGGTGGCTAGGAGACACAGCACTTAAGTCTTTATTCACAGACACATGAATTATATAATACAGACTAGCATTTCCGGTAAGGTAACAGGAAGTCCATTTTACTCTCAACTCTACCCGTCCCAAGGCCTAAGGAGCAGTCTCCTTTTTTCTCAGCTTACAAATCTGGATACTTGAAGCTCGGTGAAGACTGTGTAGGGCTCAGTCACATGCCGCAAGTGCTTTGAAATCTCGAGATCAAAGATTCGCAGCACCGCAGAGCGCAGTAAGGCCTTCTATTTATTTTTAGTGTACACTCAGGTGTTTGGCTGGGACCCACGGGCTACTCCTGAAGCGGGTACACACAGCCAGGCTACCTGCCCACAGAACAATACACAGACGCACGGGGTCGGTGGGCGAAGGAGGAAGAGAGGGAGGCGCTCCAGCGGCTGCGGCACCCAGGAAACATCCTCAACTGTCCGGAGGCACCGGCGGGGGCGGCCTCAACCCGCCCGCCAGGCCCTAGACCCGGGCCGGACTCGGCTCCGAAGCCGACGACCGCGGCGTAGACGTCTCCCCCGAGGCCGAGATGCGCTGTGCGCCTCTGTCCAACCTGTTTTTCCAGGGTGATGACCTCCGCGCGGGGAGGGCCGCGCAGGCTGCAGCCTCCCGGGAGCGCCCGGCCTCCGGCGCCTGCCGGGGGAGGGAGGAAGGAAGCGCTCCCGTCGTGTTTGCGCAGGGGTGGGTTTTATTTGCTGCATTTGCGGGCGGGCGGGGCCGACGGCCCAAGGTCAGCCGAGGCCGGTCTCGCTGCCGCTGCCGCCCCCCGGCCCGAACCCGCAGCGTCCGGCGCCGGCTCGTGGGCAGCCCCGTAGCGCGGCCTGGCCGCCTCAGCCGAGCAGGCCCGCGCCCCTCACACCTTGCCCGGCCGTCCCGCTCCCCACTACCTTCTTTAGCTCGTTCTCGCTGGCACCGGGCGGGACGCCCAGGATGTCGTACAGCTTGGTGTCGGCCACGTTTGCCATGGCGGCCGGCCGGGCAGCGCTTAGGGAAGTAAGCGACGGAGCAGACGGAGCGCAGCCAGGCCCACAGCGGCGTCGGCGGCAGCGCAGGCCGAGGAAGACAGCGAGGGAAAGAGGGGCGGGGCTGAACTTTGACCCGACGCACGGCGCGCCGTGACGTCGCTGCGCGGAGTCCGCCCCCAAGCCCTGGGCCCTGGGCATTGGGGGTCGTGCAGGAGGACTCCGCGGTAGGCTGGCTTTTCGTCGGGGTCTGGTCACGCGGGCGGGGTCCAGCGTAGAAACTGAGAGAACTGTAATCCGCGCTTTCCAAGAATTTCAGCTCCGTGCGAAAGGCGTTTATGGAGAGTGCTGAGGGGGAGGAAGAGGCTACCCGCCTCGGTCAGCATCGCGGGCAAGAAAGCCAGGCCGGGCCCCCGCGGGAGGCCCCGCAGAGGTCGTCCGCCGATTCCGAGATGCCGCAGGTGGACCCTCTGCGTCTGGTTCCCTCGGGGTTTAAGATGAAAAACAGCACCTGAGTGTGTGTGTGTGTGTGTGTGTCTTTGTGTCTCTGTCTGTCGTGTATGTTTTGTATTAAGGAATTTTTAACCATCCCTGCAAGTAGTATGTTGCATCGCAGAGTACAACAGTTATAGCTACATTTTACCGATTTTGTTTCATTTGTCTCCTCCCGCCGGTACTCCCTAGTCTCCAGTGTTTTAAGGGAAACCATTTTATTCATAAGTGTATGTACCCGACATGACTTTTGAAGGCCTAGCCACTTTTAATGAAATTAAAAGTCTTTCATCTAATTCCTTGTCCATGTTTGGATTTTCAGAGTTGCCTTAACGACCTTTCACAGTTGATTTGTGGTATCCGGGTCCAAATTAGGGTTGACCCGTTGCCTCTGGATCACATGTTCAAGTCTCTAACTTTATAGCATTAAAATGAGCCAACGCCAGAGCTCTAAAGGGTATAAGGCAGCCTGGCTGGACAGTTACCCGGTGATTGATGCCCATCGATTTACTTCATTTCAGAAAATGTTTGCAGTGCACCCACCACGTGCTGTGATGGACAGTCACCTGGACTGGGGGAGGGGAGGGTTACAAGAGGAGAAGCCGCAGTGCCGGCCTTCAACTCCCTAACGGTTTATGGAGACATAAAAATAAGATGTTCTTCTCCTTTGGAACGCAAACTCGTCGTAAAGACTTCAGCATAACCATCTCAGAATAATCTCTCTTCCTTGGCATTCCTCCAGCCATAGTTGTGGAGGGCCTTGAGTATCCTGCCAAGGACTGCAATTTATCCTGAAAATTCTGGGGAGTCATTGGTGGGAAGACCTGGTACTCCTTCCACCCAACTCTTCCCTTTTCTTTAAATCCTATCGAAAATGCTCTTCTTTCAGTGAACTTTTACTTGATTCCACAGCGGGGTGAACACCACTTTTCTCGTACGAGTTTCCACTACCCTTGTTGTGCCTTTCCTAGTCGTGTCGGATGTGAAATTTGAACAGTATTTTTGTGTGAGTCTGAACTCCATTAATAGGCTGTAGATTACTTAGGGGAAATTCATTCTTCTGTACCCCACAAGGTCTGGTTTTGAATGCAGTAGGCCTCAGTAATTTCACATTTTGAGACATTCATAAAAAGCAGTATAAAGTTGTGGAGTTAGAGCATGTGGGTTGGTAGCCTGGATCTGCCACTTATTAACAATGTGACCTTGAGCAAGTTATTTAATTTTTCGGAGTCTATTTCCTCACATGTAAAGCTAGGTTTAATACTATTTATGTCATTGGCTTGTTTTGAGAATTAAAAGAGTTAATAACATAATTGGAACAGGAGTTAAAGCCAAATTTTAGCAATTGGTTTTTGCCCATTTGTCTGTAGGCTGTTTCCATATGTCTGTTCATTGTTTTTCATTTAAATACCTGCGTTTCCTGAGCGGAATTCCCCAGCTTCCTCCATTGCTTATGTGGAATGCCCCTCAGTCCTTTTTCATGATCTCACCTCTCCAGATCTCCCTGCTTGCCAGTTACCATACTTTCTTCATTCATCAGTTCTTGCTCCACATGAGAATATGAACTGAAAACTGTCTTTATTGCAACCTTTATGTAGTTTACCTTATTTTCTTTATTTCTGCTCATAAAGAGTCAAAAAGAACTGGACTTTTCTGTTTGTTTCAGTTTTACTCAACTTTTTCTTTCTTTTTTTAAATTTTTTTAACAAGTGGAAAAAAGTCCTCACTTGGTTCAATTTTAGATATTTTAGTGAATAGCTAGGTAAATTCTCTCCTTAGCTCTAAGTTATTTTTTACCTGTCTCTAAACCAGCAACATAATTCACATTTTAATTTTGTTTTCATTTATTTATAATAGTTACTTCATTTCTGAGTGTTAATTGTGATCAGAATTGTTATTTCTAATTTTATAAGTCAACAAGTTATTTCAGAACAGTTCTGTGTGTTTCAACTGGCTTATACTCTCCCTGTCATCACCTGTGAGCACTAACATTTCAGCTACTGACTTTGTGAGTTTAAGGTAGCTCTTTCATTTTAGCTCCATATTTAGCTAATGCCATGAAGAGAACAAGACCTTTATCTCACTTCATGTCTCAGGCACCATGAAATGCTGAGTCATAGTCATCTGAGGGCTGTTCTCTCTGGGCAAATGATTTAAAGTTTGAAGCTGGAGTGATTTCAGATTTCTGCCAGGCTCATATTGTTGTTCAATTCCTTTTTTTTTTTTTTTTTTTAATTATTTATTTGACAGACACAGATCACAAGTAGGCAGAGAGGCAGGCAGAGAGAGGAAGGGAAGCAGGCTCCCCGCTGAGCAGAGAGCCCCATGTGGGGGCCTGATCCCAGGAGCTTTAACGCACTGAGCCACTCAGGTGCCCCTGTTCAATTCCTTTTTAGAAATTTTTAAAATTTGGTGTATTTATGTAATTGTGAGGGGTTCAGGTGGGGAGGAGGTATTTAAGGACTAGGGAGGAAGTATATGAATTGTAATAGCTTTAATGCCCTTTATATTGTTCACAACTAACACAATACAAACCATGTAATCAATCCATTACAGACAGCCCTTGTATGTATGATTAAGTCAGGTCAGTTTTGGTTTCAGTCTTTTTTTTTTTTTAAAGAAAATTTATTCATTTGAGAGAGAGAGAGGGAGGGTGGGAGCATGCGTATGTGCGTGCACACATGCATTTGGTGGGGCAGGGAGCCGAAGGGGAGAAGAGGGAAAGAATTTGAAGCGTGTGCTGATCAGGAAGCCGGTGGCAGGGCTAGATGTCAGGACCCTGAGATCATGACCTGAGCTGAATCCAAGAGTTGGATGCTTAATTGACTGAGCCACCCAGGTGCCCCTTTCAGCCTTTTATCTAATTAGTTTTGAATGTATAGGGCAGGTGATGCCAGTTAAAATATTTTTTCAGGCGATGTGAAAGAAGGTGCTCATGGCTCTTGTCAAGATGATGTTAGGACTACAGGACTGATGGTACTACTCTGGGCAGAAAAAGTTGTGAGGTTTAGATCACTAAATTCTTTGTGCTTCCTAAACGAGATTGTTCAGTGATGGGGCAACTGGTTGTATATGGTGTATACACGTGTGTGTGTACACACACACACACACACACACACACACACACACGTGTATATAATTGTATATGGTGAATAGCCCCACTGCTAACCTATCAGTGTCATGTCAGACCTTTTGATGTCAATTAGCACACTGTAAAGGTCCAATTTGCTTGTGAGTTAAAAATGGATGTTTATGGGGCGCCTGGGTGGCTCAGTGGTTTAAAGCCTCTGCTTTCAGCTCAGGTCGTGATCCCGGGGTCCTGGGATCAAGCCCCACATCCGGCTCTCTGCTTTCTGCCTGTTTCCTTCTCTCTCTCTGCCTGCCTCTCTGCTACTTGTTATCTCTGTCTCTGTCAAATAAATAAATCTTTAAAAATGGATGTTGAGGGGCATCTGGGTGGCTCAGTCATTTAAGTGACTCTTGATTTTGGTCATGATCTCAGGGTTGGGAGATTGAGCCCCACTCCACACTGGGTGTGGTGCCTGTTTAAGATTCCTTTCTTCAGGGGTACCTGGGTGGCTCGGTGGGTTAAAGCCTCTGCCTTCGGCTCAGGTCATGATCCCAGAGTCCTGGGATCGAGCCCCACATCGGGCTCTCAGCTCAGTGGGAAGCCTGCTTTCTCCTCTCCCTCTGTCTGCTTCTCTGCCTACTTGTGATCTCCGTCTGTCAAATAAATAAAATCTTAAAAAAAAAAAAAAGATTCCTCTCTCCTACTCCCCTCTGCTCCTTCCCACTGTTCACCATCAAGTGTCTGATACATATAGACCGAGTATGTATCAGACACTATTCAGGGTTAGGGATACAGTCTGAAATAAAACAAAATTCCTGCTCTCACTGAACTTCTATCTAGTGGGGAAGATGGATAATAACAATGAACAAGTATATAGTATTTCAGATAGTAACATATATTCTGGAGAAAAGGAAAAGGGATAAAGAATATTGGATTAGATATTATTTTTTTAAGATTTTATTTATTTGACAGAGATCACAAGTAGGCAGAGAGGCAGGCAGAGAGAGAGAAGGCCCGGGGGGGAGCAGGCCCCCTGTGGAGCAGAGAGCCCGATGCAGGACTCAATCCCAGGACCCTGAGATCATGACCCTGGCCGAAGGCAGAGGCCTAACCTACTGAGGCGCCCCGGGTTAGATACTATTTTTATTTAGGGCGTTTGGGGAAAACTTAATTGATAAGATGACATTTGAATTTCTTTCTTTATTTATTTATTTGTCAGAGAGCGAGCGAGAGCGAGCACAGGCAGACAGAGTGGAAGGCAGAGTCAGAGGGAGAAGCAGGCTCCCTGCGGAGCAAGGAGCCCGATGTGGGACTCGATCCCAGGACGCTGGGATCATGACCTGAGCCGAAGGCAGCTGCTTAACCAACTGAGCCACCCAGGCGTCCCTGAATTTCTTTTTTTTTAATTAAAAAAAATTTTAAGACTTATTTATCAGACAGTATAAGAGGGAGAGTAGTAGGCAGAGGGAGAGGGAGAAGCAGGCTCCCTGCTGAGCAAGGAGCCCGATGTGAGACTTCATCCCAGCACCCTGTGATCCTGTCCTGAGCCGAAGTCAGATGCTTAACTGACTGAGCCACCCAGGCATCCTGACATTTGAATTTCAATCCATGAGAAGGGAGAATATTTGAGAAAACTTTCCAGGCAGTGGTCCTGCAAAGTCGCTAAGGCAGAACAGGCCTGGCTTATTAGAGGAGGAAGACCAGTAATGGCTGGGCCCAGCAATTTACACAGACAGTGGAAGAAGAGGTGATGAAATCACAGAAGTTATGGGAGACCCAACCAGGTCCATTACAAAGACTTTGGCTTTTATTATGTAATGAAGAGCCATTAAAAGATTGTGAGCAGAAGAAAGACCTAAACTAAGTTGCATTTAAAATGGATCACTTAGATAGCTGTGTTGAAAAGCCAGTGCAGTAAAACCCAGGCTGAGAGATGACTTGGGAGAAGAGGCGGGGTAGTATTGGTTGGATTCTGGAAATATTTTGAACTTGGAGATGATAGAATTAAATGTTGGGTTGAACGGAAGTGTGGTAAAAAGAAAAGTTTACCTTAAATTACAGATGCTTGTTAGACATTCAAGGAGCAGTGTTAAACGAGCAGTTAGGTTGATAGGAATGGAGTTAGAAAGGGCGGTGATCCAGGCTAAAGATGTATTTGGAACCCTTTCAACACATTGATGGTGTATATAGAGAGAAAACTGGGTAAATTCACCTTGAATAGTTCTCTTGATAATTGCATGTTAGAACCCCTGGAGGAGCTTTGTAAAATGGCAGTGTCTGAGCCTCTCCTCCCAAAAGACCTGACTGAATTGATCAAGAAGTAGGGCAGGGCATTGAACTTTTTTTTTTTTTCCCCCAGAGAGTGGAGGGTGTAGAAGTAAAGGGAGAGAGAGAATCTTCAGTAGGCTGTATGTCCAGCATGAGCTCAAAGCAGGGCTTGATCTCACCACCCTGTGATCATGACCCAAGCCCAAGTCAAAAGTCAGGGAAATCTTGAGCCAAAATCAAGAGTCGGAAGCTTAACCAACTGAGCCATCCAGCTGCCCCAAGGGCACTGTATTTTTTTAAAACAGTCTAAGATGATTCTGTTTTTGAACACTGTTTACACTTTTTTAAAAAAACTGTAAACAGTGTTTCCAGGAATAGCCTTAATAAGTCTAATTTTTGTGTATACTTTTAGTCGCTCCAGTGGGACATATTTCTAGAATATTATTTTGTCAGTTTCACACATGAAGAACATGTAATTTTGTTCTGGAGCACAGTTCTTAAAATACTCCAAAGCTATGAATTTGCTTAATAAAATTTCCATGCCTTAAACATTAGAACAATTTTTTTTTAAAGATTTTATTTATTTATTTGACAGACAGAGATCACAGAGAGGCAGGCAGAGAGAGGAGGAAGCAGGCTCTCCGCAGAGCAGAGAGCCCGATGCGGAGCTCGATCCCAGGACGCTGGGATCATGACCTGAGCTGAAGGCAGAGGCTTAACCCACTGAGCCACCCAGGCGCCCCTAGAACAATTGTTATTAAATAATTGATAATACAGATTAGGAAAAATATCCAAAATCTGTAGTGACATTTAAGTGCCAAATCTTTCTCCTAGACATAGTGCTAAGAGATTTCAACATTGCTTAATCAGAAAAAAAAAAATCATAATTTTAAAAAAGCAAAAAATGAGTAGAATACAGAAAGCTCATTCAATTTTGATTTAGTCATCAAGGAATTCACAATCTTGGATTCAGTTTTCCTTATCAGGCACCTTCTTTCTTAGTGAATTTCATCAAGGTAAAAAATCACAATATCAAAGATACAGAAAATAAAATGTTGGTAAATAAGGATTAAGGAAACCAATTAGGAAACTTAATTGCAGGGACCCAGGAGAGAGAGAAAGAAAGACAACGTAGACAATATAGGGTAGGATGGTAATAGTAAAAATGGGGAGGAATACTGATACAGATCGATTGATGGATTGATCGATCCTGGAGGTAAGATGGGTGATCCTCATAGCTGTTTCCAGATACTTCTCTGTCCTGAATTCTTAAAATTCTTTTTTTTTTTTTTTAAAGATTTTATTTATTTATTTGTCAGAGAGAGAGGGAGAGAGAGCGAGCACAGGCAGACAGAATGGCAGGCAGAGGAAGAGGGAGAAGCAGGCTCCCTGCTGAGCAAGGAGCCCGATGTGGGACTCGATCCCAGGACGCTGGGATCATGACCGGAGTCAAAGGCAGCCGCTCAACCAAATGAGCCACCCAGGCGTCCCATGAATTCTTAAAATTCTTAAAAACATATAGCTTTCACTATCTAGTCATTAGACCGTATCCCCTATTACCCCATATTGCATTGTCAATTTATTGACCCCTTATCTCTCAAAAATTTTAGCTCTGGGCTCACTCTCTCCCAACTCCACTACTGTCTTAATTCTTGACTTGAAATATACCTGCAAATAATCCTTCCAACACCCTAGCCTCTCAGTTAATTGAACTCCCATCCAATGATCTTGTCCTCCATTCCCTTGGAACTACTCATTTCCGTAGTTTTATAACTTTGTCATTGCCAAACTATCCTTAATCTCATTCACTATCTTTCCATTCCTTCTAATACTCTGACTCCAACAATCTTTCAGCCACACCAGCATTGGATTTAGCAAAGTGGAGACCATTAGTGAAAAAGGAACAAGGACTTTGAGAGTATGCAGGGGAGTAATGATAAATTTTGACAGTGAGATTTGAACAAGGATCTATCAATGAATGGATTTTTTTTTTTTTTAAGATTTATTTACTTGACCGACAGAGATCACAAGTAGGCATAGAGGCAGGCAGAGGGAGAGGAGGAAGCAGGCTCCTTGCTGAGTAGAGAGCCCGATGCAGGGCTCGATCCAAGGGCCCTGGGATCATGACCCGAGCTGAAGGCAGAGGCTTTAACCCACCGAGCCACCCAGGTGCCCCAGTGAATGGATTATTGATCCTGATCCTATAAAACTTGCTGATGGTTTTGATGTGGCTATTGAAAAGAAAAGAAATGACAAGGTGACTCTAGATTTTTGACTTGACACTAAACTGGTGGTAGAGTCATTTACAGAGACGAAAAAGACTAAAGGGAGAAGCAGATTTGGTAGTTATGTGAATCAAGTATTCTATTTTGGGAGAGTTAAATTTGAAATTCTAATATTTAACTAGAGATATAGGCTAAAGAATCAGACTGAATTACTTGGAACTCAGGGAAGAGGTCAGAGCTGAGATACTTCTGCCGCAGTTACCCTCTGATGGCATTCAAGGTCTAGGGACTAGGGGGTAAGGAGACACAGGAGGAAGGTGGAGAAATAGCCACGGTTTGAGTGGCCTGTAGGTTTTTATTTGAATAGGAAGGCAAAAGTAAATTCAGAGAAGGGGATGAACATATGGGAATTTTGATGGACAGTGAATTCCAGGAGAAGAATTTCAATTTTATGGTAATTTTGGACCCATTCCACAGGAATTTAAGCTTAAAGTACCAGCCAATATTGCTTTGAAACCATTTCAGATCTGCTGTGATACACTTCATAAACCCTAGGATGATTTATTACAGAACTTTAATTATATTAAAAGTTTCCAGTTCTAGCCTGATCAAGAGTCCTAATACTTTCTTTCTAAATGTCTGGATCTAATAAATAAATAAATAAATAAATTTCTGGATCTGAGGGATTAACCGGTTTCTTTTTTTCTTTTTCTTTTTCTTTTTTTTTTGACAGAGAGAGAGAGATCACAAGTAGGCAGAGAGGCAGGCAGAGAGAGAGGGGGGAAGCAGGCTCCCTGGTGAGCAGAGAGCCCCATGTGGGGCTCGATCCCAGGACCCCGAAATCACAACCTGAGCCGAAGACAGAGGCTTAACCCACTGAGCCACCCAGGCGCCCCTTAACCAGTTTCTTAAATGAAAAAGGGAAAAAAGAACTTGATTTAATCTACCATAGAAAAATTTCATTAACTGACTTTCAGAATCAACTATTTTTTCAGTTTAATCCATATATATTTGAACGTTTCTTAGACTTACAAGTCCATGAATATAGATGTCTTGCTAACAAGAAAATTAAGATTTAAAAATTTTCTTATTAATACATTTATGTAATTTCAAAGTCTAAACTATATAAAAATTATACAAAGAGAGCTCTTGGTTCCACTCCTGTCCTTTCAATCCCATTTCCCTCACCCTGCATTGCCTATAATTCTTAACTTATCCTTCCTGTTTCTCTTGATAGAAGTCAAACAAATACATATTTGTATTCTATTTTTACTTTTTGTTCAAATGAAAAGTAGAATACCACATGCACTGCTCTACATTGGCTTTGATCACCTAATGAATCCTGAAAATTCTTCTACATCAGTACATAGAGATTTATTCAATTTTTTTCTCATTTTTTAATGGGAACATACGTTGTGAAGGCTGTATCATGATTCATTTAATAATTTATTAACAGATACTTGACTTGTTATCTGGTAATTAAGATATGTGTATGTGCCAGAGATGAAAGGGCCTTAGAAGTTCTTCTTTATTTCCCATCCTTTAAAAAATAAGATCCAATTCATCAGGGGCATTCTATAAGGCTGAATCAAGTTTTGAATTTATTTTTGGTAGTTTAATTTTTAAAGGAAGTGCTTTAATCAAAAGAAATTTTCAAATTTTCTTTAGGACAGAAGGCATTAATTTCAAATATTGCAGAATTAAAGAGTTCCCAGGGGACTATATAAAGCCATCAGCATCAGCATTTGCCATTTGAGCTCAAAGTCATTAGTTTTCTCCTATGATTCAGGGAAAGATACCTTGAAATTGAAAGAACACTAGCTTTGAATTACAGTTTCTAGGTCAAAGTAATGGAGACTACTTGAACTGTGGTTTAGCTGTGGACTTGGCTAGTGGACTTTCCCTACTAAAGAAACAAGCTCAGGTCAAACTAGCAAAATACACAGCAGTCCAAGAGGAATTTTGGTCTCAGGAATGGAAGTCCTCTTTTCCTCTAAAAAAAAAAAAAAAAAAAAAACAACCATGCTAAAATACTGTGTCTCTTTAGAAAGAAGAATGCATTCTGAAATGTGATTTCAGCAAACCAAAGAGAAGCCATTTAAATGCTTCTTACCTGTCTTACCTGCTTAATGGACTAGCAGACTAAGAAGGGCCATGAATGAATAGCCAGCCTTATCTAGAAAGCCATCATTTCAATGGTGGCCTGGAGTGAAGTGCCACAACCTAACTCCTGCAAGAAATTTAAGAGTTCTTTTTTCTCTTTTCTTAGCAGGATTAATGAAGGTCTAAATGTTAGCTGTGACAACGCCCCTAAAAGTTGCTCTGGGAATCCCTGCAAGTTATGGCTGCTCTCTTTGGCTGAGGTGGTCATCAGTAACAACAATTAACATTTATTGAATACTCATTCTTGCTAGGTACTATCGAATGGGCATGACCTCTTTTCTCTAAGGTCATGCCCCGTGAAACTTCCACACTGCCTGTTTTCCGCAAGTTGGATTCCTGAATTGGAAGGACATTGAGAAGTGAATGTGGTTTACCATTGATATGAAGGATTCCATTGCTCTTTGAAGATGGGAGATAAGGAATGATTGTTGGGCTCCAGGATGCTCTGTAAGGATAAGGGAAATGCCATGTGTAGATATGTGCAGACCAAAGACCATGGTTGTGCAATAAGTGTTCTTGTAAAAGATTTCTTTTCCCTTAGTGCCTGTGGTTCTTGGTCATGGCACTTCGAAGAATGAACAGACAAGACAAAGAGTGGTGGGGTGGGCAGCAAACCAAAGTTTATTGAACAATAGTACAAAACTCCTGAAGAGGGAGGGAATCTGGGAGGGTTGCCACCAGTTTCTGAGTGTAGGGGTTTTTATGGGTTTGTTGGTGGCTGTTCTAATCTGATTAGCCTTGCATGAGCCTATCATCCATTCAGGTTTTTTGCATCTACCTATCAGGTGGGAAAGGGTGGAGGACTCCTTTTTTAAGAATGATTTCCTCTTGGGGCGCCTGAGTAACTCAGTCTTTAAGCTTCTGCCTTTGGCTCAGGTCATGATCCCAACATCCTGTAGTCAAGCCCCACATTGGGCTCCCCGCTCAGCTGGAAGCCTGCGTCTCCCTCTTCCGTTTCCCTTGCTTGTATTCTCTCTCTCTCTCTGTCAAATAAAATAAATAAAATCTTAAAAACAAAAAAGAGTGATTTCCTCTTAGGGCAGGGCCTGTTGTCCCTGTCTGCCTTTCTTCCAACTATCCTTCATTATTCTGAGTGTGAAAGTAATTTAAAGTTTCCTTCCCATTTTTCTGTAAGTTTCATGGGAGCAAGAACTTTCTCTCTCATTTGTCAAAGCATAGTAAGGAAGACTTTAATCAAGGTAGGGATGGGGGACTATATCGTGTGTGATAGGTATGGGGACCACTGGGATAGAATTTTATAGTGTGAGAGAGAGATTGGGCTCAACTCTGAATACAACATGGGTAAGTGGGAATTTATAGCCAAGGAGCAGGTTGGGGTTAGTAGAATGAAAATCACTAAGAGGACCCATCTGAGCTGAGGGAAGCTTCTGACCGAACTACCTAACAGGATTCTTGCAGAAGGCAGGCCATAATGGTCAGACATCATCTGGGGTATAGTGGAGGATGAGGATCCTGATTACATACTGAGGGTGATGAGATCTGGAGGATGGGGGATTCTGATTAACTGATTTATCAAGATTCTTGTTTAAATTGGACAAAGCAGAGATGACAGAAGTAAAAAAGTCAGGCCTCATTGAAAAAGAGCTCAGGGGCAATGGAGTTTGCACTAAAATATTGTTCACGTGTATAAAGCAAAAATATAAAACCCCCTGAAGAAAGGTAATGCATGCGCCAATCAATTTCTTAGCTTTAGAGTATGTGCATGCTAGCATTTACCACACTGATTCTGTGCAACTTGAATGTCTAACCAGTAAGCCTTGGGCTCTTAATGAGTAGAGTTTGTGGCTTTTGTCTTTCTGTTTCCTAACAGAACACCTGGTCTAGACACTGAATACATGTTTACAGAGTGAATGTATTTTTTCAGATGTATTATGTTCCCAGCCTTTTCCATAAGAGGTTTTGTTTTATTTTGCTTTGCTTTCTTTTGAGAGAAAGTGTGCAAGCACACACACAAGAGGGGTTGGAGGGGAGTGGTCTCGCGACCCTGAGATCTTGACCTGAGCTGAAACCAGGAGTTGGACGTTTAACCGACTGAGCCACCCAGGTGCCCCCATAAAAGTATTTAAAAATCTTTTTGAGGGGGCACCTGGGTGGCTCAGTGGGTTAAAGCCTCTGCCTTCGGCTCAGGTCATGATCCTGGGGTCCTGGAATCCAGCCCCGCATCGGGCTCTCTGCTCGGCAGGGAGCCTGCTTCCTCCTCTCTCTCTCTGCCTACCTCTCGGCCTACTTGTGATATCTCTCTCTGTCAAATAAATAAATAAAATCTTAAAAAAAAATAAAATATTTTTTATTATAATGTAAACACAAAGTTTTTGTGTGTGTGTGTGTTTTTTTTAATAAGATTTTCATTTATTTGATAGAGGCATCAAGAGAGGGAACACAAGCATGGGGAGTGGGAGAGGGAGAAGCAGGCTTCCCACTGAGTGAGGAGCCCAACCTGAGGCTCGATCCCAGGACTCCAGGACTGTGACCTGAGCCAAAGGCAGATGCTCAACCACTGACCCACCCAGGCGCCCCCAACACAATAAGTTTTTTGTATTAAAGAAATAGACACATTACAAATGAGAATGGGGTTCTGCTCAGAAGCATCTGCTCTTGTGCTTTTTCTGTGTATGTTATAATTCAATAAAAATTTCTTTAGATTCCTATTGACCTTTTATTATTAATATGTTCCCTATCAGTCATAAGTTGTGCGTTTGAGGATTTACTTTGTAATCAGTGTGATTTCTCTTGACTAAGAGCTTTCATGTTCTAAGTTTATAAAGCACAAAAATGGCCCCGAACACCCTCAGATCTCCACCTCCCCATTGCCTCAGCTCTTATACCTAGAATGCCTCAACCTTCCGGTTGCTCCCATCACAAACTCGAGTTTCACCCTGAACCCTCAATTTTCCATTTCCATCCACTCATTTTATTCAGTGCCTAACTCTTAAAACCAGCCAAACAAAGTGGCTTCTAACCTACTTGCCAAATCTAACTAGGTGACTGTTATCAGAGATAACAATTTTGAAGGAAAATAAAATTATTTTTTTTCTGGATCTTTTTCATTTCCCACCTCCCCTACAATAGCTGATCATTGAAAGGCAGTGGAAAGCTTTCCCTCACTGTCTGTCCCAGCAATTACTATTCAGATTCTCCTATGAAAAGTACTGAACCCTGCCTAGCAGACCTTGTTCTTCCTAAATATTACTAAATCTTTTGAACTATTTGTCACCTCAGGAAGTTTGTGGAGTATTTAAAAAACAGATCACTCTGAGAAGACATATAAAATTTTATATTAATCTTTAGAATATCAGCCATGCTATGGTGAATATCAATTACCTTTATTTCAAAAGGCTAAATTAGGGCGCCTGGGTGGCTCAGTGGGTTAAGGTCTCTGCCTTTGGCTCAGGTCATGATCTCAGGGTCCTGGGATCAAGCCTCGCATCAGGCTCTCTGCTCGGTGGGGAGCCTGCTTCACCTGTCTCTCTGCTTGCCTCTCTGCCTGCTTGTGGTCTCTGTCAAATAAATAAATAAAATCTTAAAAAAAAAAAAAAGGCTAAATTAAACATGTGCCCCCAGTCAACATGTAGAAGATTCAGATTTGGTCTAAGACCAGAGTTCTTGGGGAATTAACATCTCAGTGAGACCTATAGACATGGTGTATATAAGAATAAAATCAACGCCTACGGAGCATATTATCTCTCCTAATGTACAGCCACTTGATTTTCCTTTGTATCATCTATACAGCACAAGGATTTATCTCATGCATGGCAGGGAGCGTATATGGAGATTTTCTAGCAATTTTGTACAACCCATTTGTGTGTCCTCTTTTCAATATCCAGTCATTGTGATTTCATTCAGTCTTTCCACAAATTTTTGTTGAGTACTTAGTCTGTGTTAGATACTACTGGAGACTAGAGATACGTTTTGTGCTTTCATGAGTAAAATGGCAAATTCCTTGCTCTCAGAACTTGTATTTCAGTCGGGGGGCTAGGGAAAAATACACAAAAAAACAAGGACTATCTAATAGTGTCAAAAGCTAAGGAAAAGGGGTGGCTGGGTGGCTCAGCTGGTTAAGCTTCTGCCTTCGGCTCAGGTCATGATCCCAGCCCATGAACATTGGGCTCCCTGTTCAGTGAGGAGTCTGCTTATCCCTGGGATCCCTCTGCTCCTCCACCATGCTTGTGCTCTCTGTCTCACAGATAAATAAATAAAATAAATTAAAAGCTAAGGTTAAAAATAGAGAGTGGGACTAAAGAGGGCCGGGAAGGCATGGGACTGGGAGCAGGAGAAGCTCTCTTAAACGGGGTAATCAGGGAAGACCTTGCTATAAAGAAGACAGCGGAGCAGAGACCAGGAGGAAGGTGAGGGAACTCACCATGCTGCTGTTTGAGGGAAGACTCTTCAAGGTAAAGGGAACAGCAGGTGCAAAGGCCCTGAATGCTAGAATGTATTACTGACCTTGGTTGATTACTTAGTTGTTTTTTGTTTGTTTTGTTTTTTTCTTCAAGAAAGCAGCCTCTTCTGACAATCACACTGAGAGAAAATAGTTGCTATTTCAGCAGGTCATTCCCATTTAGTTACCATATACATTCTACTTTCTTTTAACTTTAGAAAGGTTTAAATGGATCACCAAGATCATAGAGTCCATTTTCAATGGAAATACATTAGTAAATAAAATACATCATCATATTAATAGCTATAAAGATAGAATAGAGCCTATTAGCCTCTGATATAGAATTCAGTCCATCTGTTAGAACCATGACCAAAATAGAGCAGTCAAGAGGCAACTCTGTTGCCTAGCCATAAAGGGTGAAACACACAGGGTAAAAAACGTGAGTTAGACTCTTTCCCATTGTTAGTGGAAAGTAGATGAGATGGGAGTACATGATTTAGATATTTTGTTTTCAAATCAGCCTTTCTTCCCAAGGGATTGGTGATTTCAGTTAGGGGTCTTTGGGTGGCAAAGAACTCTTTGGGTGGCGAAGATCCCCTTGAGATTTCTCAAGGTTTTATTATAAGGACTTATAAGTTTTGACCCCTGGCATCCCAGACCAGGAGCCACCACCAGGAACCTGGGATCAGGTGCTATACAGCTATGGGAGCTGTGTGCCCCCAATTCTGGTGTCCTGCTCTGCCCGACTCTCCTTGCTTTACTTTATCTTCCTTTACCTATTCACTAATAAATAGCTGTGACTTACCAATAACTTTGGCTTTTTGTTTTGGCTAATTGCTAATAGTGCTTTTAAAAGTAAAGGAATACATTTGGGGCACCTGGGTGGTCCAGTCGGTTGGCCATGTGACTCTTGATTTTAGCTTGGGTCACGATCTTAGGGTTGTGAGATCAAGTCCCACATTAGACTGTTCAGCGTGGAGTCTGCTTGAGATTCCCTCTCCCCTCTCCCTCTGCCCCTCTCCCCACTTGTGCATGCTCTCACTATATAAAATAATTTAAAAAATTTTTTTAAAAAGATTTTATTTATTTATTTGACAGAGAGAGATCACAAGTAGGTAGAGAGGCAGGCAGAGAGAGAGGAGGAAGGGAAGCAGGCTCCCTGCTGAGCAGAGAGCCCAATGCAGGACTCGATCCCAGGACCCCGAGATCATGACCCGAGCCAAAGGCAGCGGCTTAACCCACTGAGCCACCCAGGCGCCCCTAAAATAATTAAAATCTTAAAAAATTAAAGTAATACAGTCATGAGGAAGGAATTCTTTCTTTCTCCAGACCCTTAGCCTTCTCACCCAGGAGGCAATTTCTGTTAATAACCGTCTCTTATGCTCATCGCAGACATTTCCTATGTACAGATAAGCACATATGTCCCCATTTTATATAGAAATAAGGGCATAGAATACAGTTTCCCATTTTCACCAAATTTTAATAAAAATTGTACCCAGAAACAGATTGGTTTACTAATTTACCTTGCTTGGCTAAAGCAAAGTTCATGTTAGAAAAAATTCAGTGAAACAGTTTCTATTTTTTCTGTATTCTTACTCATTCTTCACTTTTGCTTCTTACATTTCCAAATCCAGTGACCAACAACCCCCAAGATCACATATTGAAGGGTTTAAATTTTAGGTCAGAAAATAAGTCACTTATTTTCAATAAGCAACGCAACACCACGCATTATTCATTTCAGACAACTTGACCACAGCTGTGTGTGGCCAGGAATGTTTTATTTTCAGCTTCACATATAAGCTTTGGCAAAAACCAGATCTATTTTACATTTTATACTGGGCATACAACTGAGGTGTGCAAGAAAAATAACTTTTTCAGGGTGCCTGTGTGGCTCAGTTGGTTAAGCATCGCACTCTTGGTTTCAGCTCAGGTCTTGATCTTAGGGTTGTGAGATTAAGCCCCAAGTCTGGCTTCGTGCTCAGTGGGGAGTCTGTTTGAGATTCTTGCCCTCTGTCCCTCCTACTGTTTGTGTACTCTCTCTTCTTCTCAAATGAATAAATAAATCTTAAAACAAACTTTTCTGTTATTCTATATTTTAATTTCCTCCAAGACCCCTATTTGACAGAAATTATGGAAATATGCAGCTCCTCCCTTTCCTGTGGTTGTGTCTACGTTCTTAGGGGCTTTTGTCATACCAGGAATTGAAATGGGTTGTCCACCAGTGTCCATGAGCCGTCTTTCCCCCAATCTGCCTGGTCATTTGGTGGCATAGTGTGGTCCACACTATCAGGGCCATTCTGCCTGTTTCCATTGTATGCCTGGGTTTGAGAAGTAACTGTCTCTCCACAGCCGCATCCTATCAGACTCCTATGCGGCCATTTCCTTTCTTCAGTTTTGCAACTTTCCCACAAAGTGGGTCACAAGCCTATCTGCTCTTAGATTCTTGGGATTTAGTGTGTTTCTTTTTGCACTTTCTGCTGAACAGCATGGGATCCCTCTATCCAGATTCCACTCATGTCTAAACCTTCATCACCTTTCCTATATCTCTGTTACCTCCATGCCTCACCCAGTCTACCAGCCTCAGTGTTTCAGTCCAGATAGATGGAGACAGGGAGGGGGTGAAGAGCAAAGTCATTAGTTTGCTGCAGTTACTGCTCTGTTAGCATTGCTTTTAAGTTTCTGTCCCTGCCCAGCTGGCCTTCCTTTCCACCTACATCTGACCCCCGCTGACCACAGCACATTAGCCCTCTCCTGTTACAGCATGTAAAGAAAAATCCATTAAAAATGCTCCACTTGTAAATAAAATCTTTAAAAAATATTTTTAAAAAGGGCACCTCGGTGGCTTAGTGGGTTAAAGCCTCTGCCTTCGGCTCGGGTCATGATCCCAAGGTCCTGGGATCGAGGCCTGCATCGGGCTCTCTGCTCAGCGGAGAACCTGCTTCCTCCTCTCTCTCTGCCTGCCTGCCTCTCTGCCTACTTGTGATTTCTGTCAAAAAATAAATAAAAATCTTAAAAAAAAAAAAAAAAAGAAAGAAATGCTCCACTTGGTCTGCATTATTCTCCAGAGGGCTTGACTTAATAAAGTTTGGCATTCTTTTTTCTATATCACTTCAGAGGGTTAAAAGGTGCAGGGCACTGGGCACCTGGATGGCTCAGTTGGTTAAGCCACTGCCTTCGGCTCAGGTCATGATCCCGGAGTCCTGGGATGGAGTCCCATATCGGGCTTCGCCTGCTCCGCAGGCAGCCTGCTTCTCTTTCTCCCTCTGCCTCTCTCCTACTTGTGCTCTCTCTTTCTCTCTCTTTGTCAAATAAATAAAATCTTTTAAAAAGGGTGGGGCAGGGCACTGTGTAGGCCTGAACCAGAGGGCAGTAGAATCTGTTCTTTGTCTACTCAAAGGAGGACAGAAACTCTAAGAAGAACAGTTGAGAAGGCCCAGGCAGGAGACTGAGCTGCCAGGCCCAGAAAGTGTCCTGGATCAAGTCTTTGATACCAGGAAATGAACAATTTGGGGCTGGGATGGTGTAGGGGGGGTATGGGTGGTGTCCACCTATGTCTCCCCAGGTCATACTGGTCCTCTTTACTTTCTGGACAATTGGCCTCTGTGATTTCCTGCCTTTAAAGCAACTTCCCAGATATATCTTCACCTACTCCTGTTGACTTTAGAAAGAGGGATATAAAACATCATCTTGATTCAGGGCTCTAAGATATGGCAGATAATTTTAGAAATACTTCGGAGAAAATGAATTTTATTATAATAAATAGAGAAAAAGCAGGATATACATCCTATTAGGCCAAAAATAATCAATTGTCTAGACTTACCATAGATTAAGCTTTCAGGAAAATGTGAAACTATGTACAGTTTTGTTCACCATGGCGTAGACATTAAAAAGTCAATATCCAGGGGTGCCTGGGTGGCTCGGTTGGTTAAGTGTCCAACTCTTAATTCTGGTTCAGGTCATGATCTCAGGGTTGTGAGATCTTTCTCCCTCTGCTCCTACCCCCCCCCCTTCCTCCCTCTCTGAAAAAGAAAAAAAGTCAATGTCCAACATAAGTCTAAGAAGTCAGGATGAAAATATGCATCTCTGCTGTACGAGTGTTCTGCCCCGGGTGGGCTCTGTCTTCATAGCAGCAAAGTCTCACATTTCTAACTGTGCTGTCACTGCAGTAAAGGATGCAGAAAAGGCACTCCTCTCTTTTCCTCCTCCAATGCCTTTGATCCCACTACACCATCTGAGAACAGATGTTGTCCAGTCACAATGACCCTTCCAATTTAGGAAGTCTAAGCATGTAGTCTGAAGTCACTAGGACCACATAGCATCCCATTGCAACGGCAAAGGTGGGTGCTGGTTAGGAAGTGGCTTTACTTATTGCCATGAGTACCAAGACCCAGATTTTGGCTGGCAGCTTCAAGAGTATTATTCCAAAGGTAGCACACTTTTAATGAAAGGGTGTTAATTTCTTTATTACTTATTCCAAACATGTGTAGAGTGATGACTTTAAGCTGGTTCATTTTGCTTCATGGTTATTTTAGTTTCTCTTTCTCTTTATGATACTTCAGAGAAAATCATTTAGACCAAGAGAGTAATTGATACTCTATATCAGGACCTGGAAATTCAATTAGCTGCAGAGAGACATGAATGGGGTAAACTGAGTGTCTTACCATTTGGAGTGTGGCATTCTGGAGGACCTACATGTCAACTGGATGAGGAAGCCCCTTTTCAGGTCCAGATAATTGTAGCCAGATGGAAATGTGAGTCCCATGTTGCCAGACTGCTCTTTTAGAAGAATATGGAAGTCTAGATTTTTATGTGAAAAAAAAAAGTAAGTTATATGGGACGTACCAAATATTTGGCCTATGGGTCACCAGACTGCAACTTCTATTTTAGACTCTCTGGTTTATATTCCTTTTGTTATAAAAAAACAAAACCAGGAGGAGCACCTGGGTGGCTCAGTCATTAAGCATCTGCCTTTGGCTCAGGTCATGATCCCAGTGTCCTGGGATCAAGCCTCCTGTCTGGCTCCTTGCTCTGCAGGAAGCCTGCTTTTCCCTCTCTCACTCCCCCTGCTTGTATTCCCTCTCTCTCTATGTCTCTGTCAGATAAATAAAATCTTTAAAAAACAAGAACAACAACAACAAAAGAAACAAAACCATGAGACTCTATGAGCAAGCTTCAGTAGCATGTATTAAATCAATACAAACAGAAGAATTATTTTTAATCCAGGAAAGAGAGTGGGAAATTAAAACTCCTTCAAGGGTACCTAAGTGGCTCAGTCAGTTAAATGTCTGCCTTCAGTTCAGGTCCTGATCTCAGGGTCCTGGGAGTGAGCCCCTTGGCTCCCTGCTCAGCTCAGTGGGGAGTCTGCTTCTCCCTCTGCCTCTCCCTTCCCTGTTTGTGTTCTCTCTCTCAAACAAGTAATGTTAAAAAAAACAAAAACACAAAACTTCCAAATGGTGGCAATATTGACACCTTTCTTCAGAGAATAAGAATAGAAGAAAATTTTCACTGAAAAAATGTGCACATCTTTTAGAAAAGGACATGATAAAAGCTACTTAGGGTACCCTTGGAAGACCTGAATGCATTCTAGCCACAAAGTACAGAGGAAATGCATTTGAGGATACTAATGGGATTTAAAAATTGTTTTTATAATTCCCATTTAACTAAAAAAGTCCACTCCAAATCTTGGCAAATTAGCAAATGTAGTATTGATTTATTATTAGTTTTTCCGTCAGACTTCAAACTTATGGTTGCGTTGCGTTTCTGTCAGTCTTCAAGAACTGATACATGAGGGATTATGGATTCCACTTTCTATTTTTTTCAAATTAAATAATAAATCAAGTGTCAAAGTCTAGAAGACAATGGGATCATGAATAACAAATATTAGGATTATATGGCCTCAGACCACGTAAGAACAATGATACAGGTCTTTCTGTTACAATTATAAAATATATTTATGAAGGAAAAAGGTATTTTGTACCTAAGCACATGATAGATATTTCAAAGTTATTTTATGAATTATTTTAATAAAACTTGGATAAAAGTGTTCACATTGAAAAGTGGCTCAAAGGGCATAAATGGAAGGACACTGATAAATGGCAAGTGATGGGAGAACTCAGTACTCATCACTCCTCCCATAGTGTTTATTAAAAACCCAAATGCTTGGGCGCCTGGGTGGCTCGGTGGGTTAAGCCACTGCCTTTGGCTCAGGTCATGATCTCAGGGTCCTGGGATAGAGTCCCACATCCAGCTCAGCTCTCTGCTCAGCAGGGAGCCTGCTTCCCCCTCTCTCTCTCTCTGCCTGCCTCTCTGCCTACTTGTGATCTCTCTCTGTCAAATAAATAAATAAAATCTTTAAAAAATAAAAATAATAAATTAAAAAAAAAAAAACAAACCAAATGCTCGAATAAGGAACAGACCGTGCTGAATCTCTAACTGAGCAGAGACCCTGAAGGAAATAAATATTTGGCCACCTTTTTTGGAGGGAGGACGGGGTTAAGAAACAGTTTGTTCTAGAATAGTTTTAGATTTAGAGAAAAGTTGCAAAGATAGCACAGAGGGTTCCCATAAACCCCTCCCCCAGTTTCCCCTAAGATCTTACGTTGCCATGGTACATCTGTCATGGTTAAGAAACCAACTTGTTACATTACTATTAACTAAGCTCCAGATTTTATTCTGATTTCACTTGTTTTTTCTACTAATGTCCTCTTTCTGTTCCAAAGTAACACCCAGAATATCAGACTACATTTAGTTGTTCTGTTTCCATACTCTTCTCTGGTCTATGAGAGTTTCTCGATCTTTCTTGTTTTTCCTGACTGACAGTTTTGAGAATTACTGATTATGTGTTTTATAGACTGTCCCTTAATTTGGATTTGTCTGATGTTTTCCTTAAATATAGAATTATGTGTTTTTAGGAAGATCATCACAGAGGTGAACTACCCTTTTCATCACATTCTATCAGGATACATGACTTATCATTGATGATGTTAAACTTAATTATGTGGATCAGGTTTCTTCACTGGAAAATAACTCTTCTGTGCCCCCATACTCTCTTCTTTGGAAGAAAATCACTAAATGCAGCACATTCTGGGGGTGGGGTGGATGTTACCCTCCACTTCCTAAGAGTGATGGTTATCAATATAAATTCAGGGGGAAAATTTTTTTTTTTTTTTGCAAGACAGAGAGAGAGATCACAAGTAGGCAGAGAGGTAGAGAGAGAGAGGGAAGCAGGCTCCCCACTGAGCAGAGAGCCCGATGTGGGGCTCAATCCCAGGACCCTGGGATCATGACCTGAGCCAAAGGCAGAGGCTTAACCCACTGAGCCACCCAGGCACCCCGAAATTCAGGGAAAATTTGTCTCTTCTCTTCTACTTATTTTTTTTTCAATTGTTTGTATCATTATGGATTCATAAATATTTATTGTATATTTTGGGTTAAAATTCAATATTATTCTTTTTTGTTGTTCAAATTATTCTAGCATTGGCCATTAGGAGCTCTTCTGGGTTGGTGCCTGTGTCCCTTCGACAAGTTCCCACTCTCATTTTTTTTGAGTATGTTCTGATATTATAAGATGTTCCAGACTTCTCTTGTGGTTTCCCAGCTCCAGACCTAGAATCAGCCAGTTTTCCAAAGAGCCCTGGTTTCTTTTATTGGAGAATGGTGTGTAGAAAACAAGATCTCAACATAGGCTGTGCTCACTGCTACTGAGGCTCTTTGAGTGGGCAGAGCTAGGAAAACTATAGATGTGTACTAACCCAGGCATGTACACAAACCTGTAACTATATCTCTGCCTACCCATCTGTGACTATATTAAGCCCCCCATGAGTTCGTATTGATGCTAACTGTCCTTTCTAATGCATGCCTCTACAACACCAAGTACAATAAATTTTCTGTTATCTGACAGGGTCAAGGAAGACAGTGCCCTGGTTAATCAACTCTCCAAGATAAGTGAGAGTTAACCAATGAGGCTTGCATGTATTTTTGATCTTCCAAAATTGGGCTAAAACATTAAAATGATTTCTAAGATAATAACAAATTTTCATATTGCACTTACTGTGTGCTTGGCACTTTACATTTATTACTCATTTTGTCTTCACAACTCTTCAAGTAGTTACTGTTACTATCCCGGTTCTGCAGATGAAGAAACTGAAGTGCAGAGTGGTGAATTTGCCACTTGCTACATGGTAAGTGCCCGAGCAGCCATCAGAGTCTGCTATGCTATGCCTCCTTAGCAAGCTTTGGTCCTTTTTTGAGGTTCAGGAGACAGTGCAGAGTCATGATTCTGTTTCTCAGTCCTAAGTGTTCTGCAGATGCATGGATATGCCACAAACAGGGTTATGATGGACTGAATGCCAAATAGCCAAGAGTTTTTGTTTCTTTGTGGTTATCTTGAGTTGCCACACTTTCTACAATGAATATTTAGTGATTTTATTTTAAGTAAAAGGTGTAAGCATCATACACATATTTAAAATAACAGTAGCAGGCTGTGCCGCTTTACTGGAGAGTCTCCATCCATGTCTAATACTGGAAGATCAGGGTTTAATTTTAATAAGGTAAAAGGCAAGTTTTTCTTATACTTAATACATTTCCTTATTTTTTTTTTATAAGAACCTTATATATCTCCCATTTCCTTTTGCCTGTTAGAAAGCTCATCATAGCAATTGCACAGGTCCTTATGGCCAACTCAAACATTTTCTTGGTCATAATTTAACCCACTTTTAAAAATATTAACTGTGGGGCGCCTGGGTGGCTCAGTGGGTTAAGCCGCTGCCTTTGGCTCAGGTCATGATCTCAGGGTCCTGGGATCGAGTCCCGCATCAGGCTCTCTGCTTAGCAGGGAGCCTGCTTCCTCTTCTCTCTCTCTGCCTGCCTCTCTGCCTATTTGTGATCTCTCTCTGTCAAATAAATAAATAAAATCTTTAAAAAATAAAAAAAAAATAAAAAATTAACTTTGGGGCAGCTGGGTGGCTCAGTGGGTTGAAAGCCTCTGCCTTCAGCTCAGGTCATGATCCCAGGATCCTGGGATCTAGCCCCACATCGGGCTCTCTGCTCAGCGGGGAGCCTGCTTCCTCCTCTCTCTCTCTGCCTGCCTCTCTGCCTACTTGATCTCTGTCTGTCAAATAAATAAAATCTTAAAAAAAAAATTAACTTTAACTTGTATCTCAGAATATGACATAATGAGTGAATGTGGGCCTCCCTCTTACTGTAAACAGTAGATTAAATTTTTTTTTTTAAGTTCAAATCCAAGGCCACCCTCAAAATAGAGAATTTCCCCGAGTGCCAGAAATGAAGGAAAACTCACATCAGAGCGGTGCTTAGGCAAGTCAGGGCCATGATGGCCCAGGAGACCTGGATCTGGATATCAGCACAAACATTTTATTGGCCACAGTGGGATAGGAGACAAGGCCCCCGGTCATAAGTGGTGGGGGGTGTTGAACCTGATCCCTAGGTGAACCTGGGGTCTGGAATAGCTGCACCTTGTGATTAGGGGACCAGAAACATTGCCCACCTACCCAGGCATTGGAGCTTATCTTCTCAGGGCTCTCAGTGAAAGAAAAAAGACCAACTTGAGAAGTTCAACTCCCAAATTTCAACACATGCAACCCAATTTTATTCCTCCTGTTTGGTGTAGTAAAACAGAGTGATATAGTGACATGAAAACTAATCACAGAGAGTTGAAAGGTTTTAGTGTTTACAGACGCACACTCAGACCTTCTCTGGAGGGGGGTCATTTTCATATGTCTGAGCTCACAGGACATATGTCTATTTACACACACACATGTACACTCACAAACACACACACACGGAGATGAGCTCACATGGGGAATTGATACACCTTTGGAGAATATCAGCAGACACAGCATCAAAAGAATGAGTGCCCTTGAGAACTTGAGATAATTAAGGAATGTGAGGAATGACCCTGAAGAAAAATAAAGACTTGACCATATACGTAAGCCTTCACGTTGAAGCAGGACCTGGATGCCGAGCAGGATGAACAAATGTGACGCACCCTTGAGGTGTTGGCTTTATCAGCTAAGTTCTCATAAACTGAGTGTTCTTTTTTTTTTTTTTTTTAAAGATTTTATTTATTTGACAGACAGAGATCACAAGTAGGCAGAAAGGCAGGCAGAGAGAGGAGGAAGCAGGCTCAATGCTGAGCAGAGAGCCCGATGCGGGGCTTGATCCCAGGATCCTAAGATCATGACCTGAGCCCAAGGCACAGCTTTAACCCACTGAGCCACCCAGGTGCCCCTAAATTGAGTGTTCTTAAAGTAGAGCCCGCCAGACACAGAGTGCCATCTGGAAGGTGAGGAATGCCTTTGGGCAGCCCTGACAAAAGAAGCCTCCCCTTTCTAGATGCCTAAACAAAGAAAGATTCAGACCATAGAAGCCCCTATTACCTTAAAGAATCCTCCATAACACTCTGTCCCTCAGGGCTTGGCAGACAGCTGAACGTCTGCACAGGACACTGGATTAAGTGGTTATGGGTTGACACAGGAGGAAAGATGAAAAGAACTAAAAATGAGTACTGGGTGCAGTGACATAGCTGAGCTGACCAGAGAGCTGCCCGCTCATGTCCTGCGCTACATGGAGCCATCCACGAGGTTAGCAAAGGGCAGTCTCAGAAACTGAGGACAGGAGGTTGAGGATATTTGCCTGCAACACTTTCCTCAAGAGGAGAGGGTGTTTGTAAAAGAGAAGACACAGCACTAAACGGTCTTTGCTGTATATAATGTGACTGTGCCTCAATTAGCTGGTTAATTTTGTCCCTGAGACAATATGATCTGCCACTTGTTTTCTTTTTTTTTTTTTTTTAAGATTTTATTTATTTATCAGAGAGAGATGGGGGGAGAGAGCGAGCACAGGCAGACAGAATGGCAGGCAGAGGCAGAGGGAGAAGCAGGCTCCCTGCTGAGCAAGGAGCCCAATGTGGGACTCGATCCCAGGACGCTGGGATCATGACCTGAGCCGAAGGCAGCTGCTTAACCAACTGAGCCACCCAGGCATCCCTGCCACTTGTTTTCTTACTCATCCTTCCAAGACATAGCTGCAAAGTCCCCTCTTGGAGAAACCTCTCTCCCTGCTCCCATCCCAGGTTCGGTTGTGCCCCTTCCTCAATGTGCCTTTGGTTCATGTCCATAGAGTGTCTGTCTAGTAACCCTAACAAAAAGGCCCAGTGCCCTGGCATGACTTCGGACCATGGGGCCAAATGATGGGATCTCCAGACAAACGAGGCTCCCACACTCCACAAGTTATTCATTTGGTGCCATACAGGCAGGGGTTAAGTCAGTTGCACTAATAGAAGTTGATACACATACAGTTGATGTCAGTCAGGCAAATTGAATCCGTTCATTAAGAAAAACCACAGGGGCGCCTGGGTGGCTCAGTTGGTTAAGTGTCTGTCTTCGGCTCAGGTCATGATCCCAGAGTCATGGGATCGAGCCCTGCATCGGGCTCCCTGCTCTGCGGGAAGCCTGCTTCTCCCTCTCCCACTCTCCCTGCTTGTGTTCCCTCTTTCGTTGTGTCTCTCTCTCTGTCAAATAAATAAATAATCTTAAAAAAAAAAAGGAAAAGAAAAACCATAGTTCCAGGGCACCTGGGTGGCTCAGTCAGTAAAGCAACTGCCTTCGGCTCAGTCCTGGGATCAAGCCCTACACTGACCTGAGCAGGAAGCCTACTTCTCTCTTTCCCTCTGCTTGCCACTCCCCTGCTTATGCTCTATCTTTCTGTCCAAAAAAAAAAAAAAAAAAAGCTCTTAAAAAAAAGAAAAAAAGTCACAATTCAACAAGTGTCTTAACATGGTATAGCAAGAGTTAATTGTAAGTTCTGTTCTTCATTAACATGTTTGGGCATCATTTACATGGCTTTAATCATTTTATCTACCTTTCCCAGCAGTTTTTTTAAAGATTTTATTTATTTATTTGACAGACAGATCACAAGTAGGCAGAGGAAGGCAGAGAGAGAGGAGGAAGCAGGCTCCCCGCTGAGCAGAGAGCCCGACGTGGGGCTCGATCCCAGGACGCTGGGATCATGACCTGAGCCGAAGGCAGAGGCCCTAACCCACTGAGCCACGCAGGTGCCCCTTCCCAGCAGTTTTTAAAAAAAAAAATTGGTTTTGCAGGACTTTTAAAAATATATTTTCTGGCCAGTTCTGAAGAAAAGAGACAAATCAGGAGAGCCAGCAATCTATTTTTAATGTTTATGTACGGCTATATTATTATTATTTTTAACAAAAGATTTAAGCATTTATTTTAGCTGTTAAGTTATTGTTCTTAAAGGCTTTCTGTGGATGTTGGTGGAACACAAGAGGTATATACTCTTTGAATAGAGATAAATACAGCCTGTATGAAATAAATCACTGCTTAAATAGATTTCTTGACTTATTAAAAGTGGTTCTTACCATAACCCAAGTTTTGAATTGGGAAACGCATTTGTTAGAAGCACAATCTGGCATGCTCCAGTACTGAAATCAAAAGCAGGGCAAGAAATTCATGAAAAATCCATTTATAAGCTCAGTGACTCTCCTTTTCATGAGCAGCAACTTCTCTCCTGAATTGGTTTAGACTCACAGCTCTTCGTGCAGGGACGGTTCTGCTCTAGAAAATGCCAACATGACTCCAGTCTATTAATGCCTTGGAGAGCACAGAACTGTATCTTTAATGCAGCTCTTGGTCTAATCTTCCTGCCAGAAAGGAGCCCACACATCTCCAGGAGCCCCAATTGTTGCTGTAAAACTGCAGGAGGACAAGGCAGTCTTTTCCTCTCGAGCCCCATGTGCTGGGCTGGGGCATGTGTCCAGTGTCTCTCTGTGCAGATGAGATGATAGATACTCGATTTCTGCTTCCAGGAGGTTATGGTATGAGAGGGGGAACAGGGCAGGGGGTCTACAGTACACGTAGTCACAGAATAAATGCTCTCTTGGGGCAGAGATTAGTCAATAAACAAAGGACTTTCTCTATTGGGATGGTAAAAGGCTTGATTAGAAATAAGACAGGCATGATCTAAAATAAACTGGTTAGTTAACTCAGTTTATTTAAAAGCAAGTGGTGAAATTAGACCAAGGTCACAAACTGAGGCTTTAGGGGGCCATTTGGTTTGGATTTGGGAGAATACAGAGGCTCTTTGTAAATGGTTCTTAAACCTAGCTGATCGTCAGTCACCCAGGAAACTTTTAAAATACAAATTCTTAGGCCTGTCCCTTGATGTACTGAATTAAGTGTGGTTCGGGTGGGACACCGGAATTTTGAGTTTGGGACACACGGGAACTTGGAGAAAATGTTCAAGCTTAGGACTGGGCAGATCTGATTTTGAATCTTGCCTGTGTGACCTTGAGCACATTTTGAGTCTTCTAAAGCCTCAGAAGCTCTAAGAACAACTTTGGGGTAAATCAATGAGACCCCAATGATCTCAGAGGGTTGGCACAGAGGCTGGACTTCATTGGGTATTTGGTAACTGTCTTAGTCCATTTGGGCTGCTGTAACAAAAATACCATAGACTTAAACAACAAACATTTGCTTCTCACAGTTCCAGGGGCTGGGAAGTCCAAGGTCACCGGGCTGAGAAATTCGGTTTCTGACGGCAGCCCCCTTCCTGGATCATAGATGGCAGTCTTCTTGCTGCAACCTCACATTGGCCAAAGGGGCGAGGAAGCTCTCTGTGGCTTCTTTCATGAGGGCAAGAATCCCATTCATGAGGGCTCCACCCTCATGACCTAATCACCTCCCAAAGGCCCCACTTCCTACTACCATCACTTTGGGTCTTAGGATCTCAGCATATGAAATTTGTGGGAACACCATCATTTAGTCCACAGCAGTAACTGTGGGCTGCCCTCCCCTTCTTAACTTCAACACATGATGGCCTTTGGGATGTCCGTGGACTTGATGATATTCAAAGCATAATTAGATGACAATATAGCAGGTCAAGAAGCTGTCTGAATCACAAAGAGGAAGTGTGTGACATCCTGGTGAGTTATGATAAGCTCAGGGTGAACCTGCTTAAAAATGTGGCTGCCCAACCAGCCAAGCAAGCTGACATAAGCCTTGAGGCTTCTGATTCACTGAGGGACAGCTGTTGCCGTGGATCCCCCAAGCATCTGAAAATCACGCTTCATGCTTATAGGCCCTCAGTATTTTCAAGGTTCACTTGATTCTCACCATAACTGGGTGGGGGGTGGCCTGCAGCTACCAACCCCTGGACATCACCTTGCTGGCCTCAGAGTGCAGAAACTGAGGGAAGTCAGGGGTATGTAGAGCCACAGAATAAACATGGTTTCCTGGATTATTCAAATCCTAGAGAAGCAGCACTATTTTTACACGAATAACAGCTGGTATTTATTGAGTGTTTACTTTGTGCCATAACAATCTTATGAGGAAACCCTGTAAGGTACATACTGTTATAATTCTTGTTTTTTTTAATTAATTAATTAATTAATTAATTAATCAATTTGACAGAGAGATCACAAGTAGGCAGAGAAGCAGGCAGAGAGAGGAAGGAAAGCAGGCTCCCCGCTGAGCAGAGAGCCCAATGTGGGGCTTGATCCCAGGACCCTGAGATCATGACCTGAGCTGAAGGCAGAGGCTTTAACCCACTGAGCCACCCAGGCGCCCCATCATTCTTGTTTTAAAGATGAGGAAAGGGGTGCCTTGGTGGCTCAGTAAGTTAAGCCTCTGCCCTCAGCTCAGGTCATGATCCCAGGGTTCTGGGATTGAGTCCTGCATCAGGCCCCATGCTCAGCCGAGGCTTGCTTCTTCCTCTCCCTCTGCTGTTTTCCCCTGCTTGTGCTCTCTCTCTCAAATAAATAAGTAAAATCTTAAAAAAAAAAAAAAAAAGATGAGGAAAAACTGAGAAACAGGTTAAATAACCAGACAAACAAGTTTTTTTTTTTTTTTAAAGGTTTTATTTATTTGTTAAACAAGTATGGGGAGTGGCAGGCAGAGGAAGAAAAACGTTCCTTGCTGAGCAAGGAGCCTGCAGTGGGGCTTGATCCCAAGATCCTGGGATCAGGATCTGAGCTGAAGGCAGATGCTTAACCGACTGAGCCACCCAGGTGTCCCCAGACAAAGAAGTATTGAAGGGGAGTGAGGAATATGAAAAGAAAGGCCATTCCTAGCTGAGGGCACAGCTTGTGCAAAGGCCCTGGGGCAAAAAGAAACGGTGCATCTGAGGAAAAGAAAGGCCAGAATAGCTGATATCCTGAGAACAAGAAACAAGAGTCTCCAGATTACACAGGTCCTCATGGATAACAGTGATTTTGTCTGTTTCAAAAGCAGCAGGAAGGAGCTGAGATTTTGTTTTTAACTTAAAAAAATTTTTTTATTAAATTTTATTTTTTCCAGTGTTTCAAAATTCATTGTTTATGTACCAAATTACATTAATTTTATTTTAATTAAAATTAAATTTTAATTTAATTTTAAATTAAAAAATTAACTTTTATTATGGAAATTAAAAAATATATATACACAGAAGCAGAAGAAAATAAGAAGCCCCTAGTGCATCGCCGAGCTTCAACAATTAGCCATTTATATGTTTCAAGCAGGAAAGTGACATGATTTGCTAGCTTTATGTTCAAACCAACCAACCAACCAACCAACCAGCCAACCAACCAACCAACCAACCAACCAGAAGGAATTGGAGGGAGCAGAGTGTGCATGGAGAGGATGGTTGGGGGGCCAATGTGGTGGTCCATGCCACGGGGAGTGTTGTGGCCAGGTGAGGGTGAACACAGGGCAGCAGACAGATAAGGAGAAATGGCAATGAGGGGCTCATGGGTGGGCTTTCCCCAGAAGCAAACTCTGATTCAAGGATTTGAGTTCAAGTAGAAGACTTGGGGTTCAGGGAATACTGACGGAGAAGTGGGGAAGAGAGATGAGGAATGCAGGACCCAGAGCAACACGAATATGTAAAACCTATTGCTCATAAATTATTAAGAATTTAAAAACAATGGCAGTGGGGTATTCAACCAAGCACAGGGCCTTTTAGCACCGTGCCCTAGGCAGCCATACATGTTGCATGGTCATGAAACCCCTCCTGCCTTTGGGTTTAATCCTGCAGGAAACTGGTGAAATGATATAAAACATACACCTCAGAGAGATGGGGCGGGAAAGGTCATTGCTTGAAGGCTGCTTCTGGAGAGGTCTAACCTCCTGGCACTTCCAGCCTGCCTTGCCTAGGAAAGATGGCCTTCCCTGGCTTCTTCCGGTAGATCCTGGCAGTTAGAAGATGAGTGTCATTGTCACTGACCAGAGGTGATCAGTCCTGATGGACACCAGCTGGATGCCCGTGGCATCTGCTGTGGGGGCTGAGGTGGGGGGGTGTGTCCAAAGAGACATGAAACGACTTCTAGATTTCCAGCTTACCCATTGGAAGATCAGAGGGTCCTTCACTGAGACAGGGAGCACTGAAAGAGGAGCAGGCGGGAGCAGGTCAGGGAAACAACTGAATATGGTGTGAATGTGGTGAGCTTGCCTCCTTCACATGGAGCTGTTGAGAAGGCAGTTGGGAGTTTTGGCTGTTAGGCTCAGGGGCTCTGCCGGCTCTGGGCATGGACAAAAGTGCCTGGGGAGGGTGTGCAGGGGGTTATGGAGATGCCTGGTGTCTGCAGTCCACAGGCTGAGGTCAGGCCACAGGCCAGCACTGGGGCCACTAAAACCAAAATCTGCTCCCTCAGTCCCTGTTCCCGTGCCACCTCTCCAGGGGGCAGCTGGGGCCATCGCCCTCCCCAGGCTCCTGTAAGTGGCTTCTTGTTCCAGCCATGGTAGAAGCAGAGAGCAGATCCGTTAAAAACATCAATGTCAGGCTGACCTCTTGCCACTCCCCCGTGCACACTCCCCAAGCCAGGCCAGGGGCTCCCTGAGGGGGGAGAAGGAAGTTCTAAAATCACCGGTACAAACCCTGAAGTCATTCTCTATCCTTATCTCCAGTATCTGTTTCCTGGGTTCTCTCTGTGCAAATAAAACCCTAAGTTTACCCATGGATATTAGAACAATGAATTTTTCTCCCCGGATGGTGACATTGCAATGGCTGGAGTCTCACCAAATCTAATTACCAGGAGCAGTTAATGTATTCAAAACTTAGTGCGTGGGTGTCCCGATGACATAGGTATTCTTGCATATTTCAATGTCTATTTAAAGAAAGGGTGCCCAGGCTTCATTTGTGTCAAGAGAGGCTCCTGGAAGCCACTTTATTTCTCACCATTAAAGTCAATCTGAGTTTCTAAAAAAAAGAGGAGGATAAATGAGTTGGACCTGCCAGGTCCAGGCAGCCCTGGGCTCCCGGGCCCAGTAATTGCTTCCTTATTGTTCTTTCTCATTAAAACAAAGGTCAAATCACATGGCATACAGTGTTCTGCGCTTCTAGGAAAAGAAATTTCCCCAGGGGACCCGGGGAGTGTTGAGGTCCCCAGGACTGCACCACTCCCCTCAACTGTGGGTGGGAAGTGAGTTTGGGAAGAGGCCGGGGCCTCCATTTTGCCTGCTCCTCTGCTCTTCCTGGGCAGAGTCTTTTTACTCTTCTCATGCCTCAAAGACTGTGCACACGTGAAACCACCTCTCAGGGTTTAGTGTGGGCCAGCTGAAGTGATCTGAAAAAGAGCCAGAGTGCACCTCTATGTTAGAACAATTAGACGGAAAGTGGCAAAAACGCAGATGAACATATTCTATTTGTTATTGTGGAAAATTAAACATCTAACCTGTTCATTAATTTTTTTACTTTTTACTCTAGCTATTTTGGCTTAAAAACACAGCCCAAGAGAATTTATGTATTATCATTTATTATCATTTCATGCCTGTGTTACTCAGGAGTGATAGTCAAATCTTGAGCCTCAGGTGCGGCATGAAGGCCAGCCCCAAATAGCCAGGAATGGTGCTGGTGTGTGTTAGCCCGATAGCCATGCCGCTGTCCTGTTCACTCTGGAAGTGAAGGGAGGAAGAGGGGACATCGAGGCAGGACTTTAGGCATCATTTGCATTTGTCCTGGTATCTTGCTGTAAACCACAGGTGACGTGATGCTAGGGGAGAGCATTAGGTTACCATGGCATCCTCTGGAAACTCAATTCCTGGGGGCTGGTGTCTGTCTGCCCTGCCTCTCTCTGTCCTCCTGATACCAGAGCAGGAGAACACAGATACCAAGGACTTGGAATCCGAAGATGGATAATCTGTGATATCGGAAATGACACTCTAAATTGGTTCCAAATACAAGGATGTTGAGTAATGGCGCTGGCGCTGATCGTCTCCTGCGGCGTCACGCTTCAAAGGTTTTTCAGCCAAATAGAGAGGCCTAATAGCCATCAAACTCTTGTCCAGTCTAATTACCATAAATCATTATAAATGGGATCTAATATTGCTAGAAACATAGATGCACAGCCATGGTCACAGGGCAATGGGGCCAAGAGACTGTTTCGCTGAGGGAACGTGACATCATACTGTGTTCTTGGGACCAGTCTGCGCCCTTGCTCAGGAAGTGAAGGAAATCTCTACAGAATGTTTTGTGGTGGTTACAGGTGCCATCGAATGTGGAAAGAACTGGAATGCAGTACCATTCCAGGAGAAAAGTCAGGGGTGGTAAGCTCTCAGTAGGCAGTGTTGCAGCAGTAACCATCAAGCTAAGAGCTACCGCTTCTCGAGCACTGGCTTTGTTGACAGGTTTCATTCTAGGGACTTTACATCAGATAACTACTTTATAAGGTAGGCGTGGTTTTTATTCCTGTTTTTACCAGTGAGGAAGTACAAGGCATCAGTAGGCACCACTGGGTCACAACTTTCTTTAATCCATTTCACATGGTTGTTGACACCTCCTAGGTGCCTTGCGGGGGAAACACAGAAGGAGATCCAACTTGAGCCCCTAAGAGTCTGCCACTGTGTCCGGCAGACACAGGTTTGAAGACAATGGAGGGAGGGAGGCGCCCCAGGGAAGACTGGGGAATGGGGCTATTTGACCAGAGCCTTGAGAACTGGTAAGATTCTCCTTGTTTTCGGGCTCCTGGGTGGCTCAGTGGGTTTACCGCTGCCTTTGGCTCAGGTCATGATCTCAGGGTGCTGGGATCAAGTCCCACATTGGGCTCTCTGCTCAGCAGGGAGCCTACTTCCCTTCCTCTCTCTCTGCCTGCTTGTGATCTCTCTCTGTCAAATAAATAAATAAAATCTTTAAAAAAAAAAAAAAGATTCTCCTTGTTTTCAACCCCTCATATCCCCATGATGTGAATGGAAATTCCAGGTAAAATTGTGAAGTTTGCATCACTAGTCTCTCTGGCCGCAAACTGGATCTTAACCAGCCCCTCTGCCTGTCCCAGCTTCTCTGCCTTGCCCACATGGGTTCCTTAGGGCCTTTGCTAGAGGGTCAGGAGGGTCGTCAGACTTAGCAAATAAAAATACAGGAATCAGTTACATTCAAATTTCAGGTAAACAGCAAATAAATTTTCAGTTTTTATTAGGTCCCATGTATTACTTGGGACATACTTAAAGGAAATTTTCATTTGTTGTTTATCTGACATTCAGGTTGAAGTGGACTATCCAGTGTTTTCATCTAGAAACCCAATATCCAGCCTCTGGGAGGTCACCCTCAGCACCCTCAGGCGGGCGGCCCAGGCCTTGAACCCAGACCCTCCTAGTGCCCTAGTCTCTGGTCTACCTGAAATTCCTTCATGAATTCTTCAGAAGTGGCCCGAGCACCCACCCTGAAGAGAGCCCCATGCCAGACAGTCTGGGGGGTGAGGTGAGCCGGCAGGCTCAGCCCTGGAGAACCTCCTGTTCGGTGAGAGAGAGGGGACACGTGCATTTGCAACATCGTGACCAGGTGGGAAGTACTAGGCTGAGTGGACGTTTCTGGACCGACGTCGTCTTGGAGGGGACGTTGGGGGAGGGGCTCCACCTGGAGGTGGGGGAGAATGAGGGCTGGGTCCTCCAGGGCACGTGCCAGGGCGAGTCTCTCCCTGGACGCTCTTGTGGAGTAGAAATAAACACAGCTGGTCCCCAACGCCGGCCACCAGAGGGCGGGCTGGCTTGTGAAATGACTTTCCTCCACCCAGAGGGAAGAAAACCGACTGAGCCCGACTGAGCTTCAGGGGCTGTTTTCCGTTGTCTTTGCTCGGAAACCATGTTAAAGAGGAGGGAAAAGCAAGGGCACAGGCCCTCCTCCTCGACGGGAGAAGGTCTTCCTGAAAGCCCCCCAGGAGCAAGGGCGGCGCCTTCTCGGGTCAGAGGAGAATCCCCAGCCCCTAGTGCAAGGCCCGACTCCCCAGGGGTGCTCAGGAAATGTGACAAGAAAGGGAAGAGGAAGGAGGGAGGAAGACAACAAAGAAGGGAGGAAGAAAGGAAAGGAAGATGAGGAATAGATGAGGGAGGGGGGAGGGGAGAGGGAAGGGGGAGGGAGGGGGGAGGGGGAAGACTTCCCTGCTGGGCCAGCGGCACACCTGCAGGTGATGCAAGTGTATCTAGCCCAGGGCTTGACACACAAAAGACTCTTGATGAAATACTGTTTGAAAAAGAGAATGAGGGGCGCCTGGGTGGCTCAGTGGGTTAAGCCGCTGCCTTTGGCTCAGGTCATGATCCCAGCGTCCTGGGATCGAGTCCCACATCGGGCTCTCTGCTCAGCAGGGAGCCTGCTTCTCCTTCTGCCTCTGCCTGCCTCTCTGTCTGCCTGTGCTCACTCCCCCCCCACTCTGATAAATAAATAAAATCTTTAAAAAAAAAAAAAAGAGAGAGAATGAGTGGCCCCTAGGAAGGGAAGCACCTAGCGTCAGTTTCCATTCATACATTCAGGGTATTGAGGTTTGGTCAGCAGTGAAACGGGGCGGGGAGGGGAAAGGAAGGAAGAAAGCAGGATGGCGGGCGTGATAGGAGAACGGTGCTGTGTGACTTTGGAGAGACTGCGTAACTTTCCTTAGGCCTCCGTGTCCGCATCTGTATAATGGATGTACTTCCCACCTTGTTACGGTGTTGCAAAGGGATGCGTCCCCTCTCTCCCACCAGACAGGAGGTTCTCCAGGGCTGACCCCGCCGGCTCATCTCACCCCCAAACTGTCTGGCATGGGGCTTTCTTCAGGGTGGGTGCTCGGACCATTTCTAAAGAATGAGATGAACGAATTTCAGGTAGACCAGAGAAGGGATCTCGGGGAGGGTCTGAGTGCAGGGCTTGGGCCAAAAGAGGTCTCCCGGAAGCTGGGCATTAGACTGTACAAAGAAACACATGACGGACGGCCCAGCTCAGTTTGAATTTCACTGGTCAAGTGAAAAAAACAGGTGTGATCATGGTCCAGTGCTTTGTAAACTGTGAAGAGTGTACAAAAATGAGCTGTTGGGGGCGACTGGGTGGCTCAGTGGGTTAAGCCGCTGCCTTCGGCTCAGGTCATGATCTCAGGGTCCTGGGATCGAGTCCCGCATCAGGTTCTCTGCTCAGCAGGGAGCTTGCTTCCTCCTCTCTCTCTGCCTGCTTCTCTGCCTACTTGTGATCTCTGTCTGTCAAATAAATAAAATCTTTAAAAAAAAAAAATGAGCTGTTGTCAGGGTCATTGTAACTCTCTCTCTTCCCCCTAAGAAATCAAGGGACAGACTATGTGTTCAATAAAATAAGATTTTTTTTAAATAAAAGATTTTTTTTTTTTATAAAACAACTTGGACGTGAATGTTAATATCCTGTTTTGGGAGGTGACAACGAAACAAAGAAATCATCCATTGCTCTGTGTAAGAAACGGCAGAGGAGGGGCGCCTGGGTGGCTCAGTGGGTTAAGCCACTGCCTTCGGCTGGGGTCATGATCTCAGGGTCCTGGTTTCGAGTCCCGCATTGGGCTCTGTGCTCAGCAGGGAGCCTGCTTCCTTCCTCTCACTCTCTCTGCCTACTTGTGATCTCTGTCTGTCGAATAAATAAATAAAATCTTTAAAAAAAAAAAAAAAGAAACGGCAGAGGATTGGGGTGGGGGTAGATGGTGCAGAGTGGAGGAAAGAAGAGTAGTGTGTGTAGTTTTTCCGGCGAGATAAACACAACACCAGGCAAAGTGGGTGCAAGACAAGATTTATTAAAAACACTCTCTGGCGAAGTTTCAGGGCTCAGGAGAAGGGGAGCCAGGAAAGTTGCCCCAGGAGGAGGTGGGCACCCTCGGGCGAGGTTCCATGACTCTGGAAAGCAGAGTGGTGAAGTCGTGCCCCAGGCAGGGATGAGGGGGCTTTTAAGGGGTCTTGGGGAAAGCTCAGGGGTCTTTTGGCAAGTTTCCCTTATTCTGATATCCCCCCTCCTCCCGCTTTCATCGGGATCCCATTGGTCCACAGGAGCCCGGGGCGGGGGTCTCAGATTCCTGCTTGTCAGGGTCCCATTGGTCCATGGGAGCCCCGGGGCAGGAGGGTTTTCAGATTCCTGCTTGGGTCTTTGTTCTCCCGTCTGAGTTCAGGTCTTGTGGCGGGAACTTTCGCCATCTTAAGCAGCCCTTTCCGCCAGCCCAACAGTGTGCAGTGGCCGCTATGGGACACAATGGCAGGAAGCTGAGCTCTTAGTAGTAATCAGTCACTTGTACACACGCTTACTCTGTACTGGTCACCGTCCTAAATACTTCCACTGTGCACACACACATACCTTACAAAATCACTTAATCCATAAATGGTTATTTGTGATGGACAGTGGACACCTCTTTTCCCCCTACCTCCGCTTCAGTAAAGATCATGGGTGGGAGTGTTTAGGGAGGGGCTGAGTTGCATGTTGGGGTCAGCTCTCAGCAGAGACACAAGAACAGGCTGGGGAGTGAGGCAGGAGTCTCACTGAAACTTCAGATGCCAGAAGTGGCAGGAGTAGACCCTGAGGGCCACCATCCCCCAGGAGTCATTTGTGGGGGCAAATATCAGATTTCTCATGGACAAGAGATCTGAGACCCCCAAAAACTTAATTTAAATTTCAAAGAACAGAATGGCTTCAACTGGCATCTGGGTTATAGGAAGCCTCCGTGAGATACATTTCGCAGAATAAATTAACCCAGAGAGATTAGGAAACTTGTGCAAGGTCACACAGTGAGTGCCACGGAATTTGAACTACGTGGCCTAAAAAAACCCATGGGGAAGATCTGTGCCCTAAAAATACAGTTTCTCTCACCTGGGTCCCCAGCCTGTTACAAAGCTGGAAAAGTTGCTTTAGCCCTTTCTTCTCATCAGTAAGCTCCTTGGATCTTCAGGTAATTTACGTTCTTTGGCCTGAGAAATGCAAAAGTGTTTCTTAACTTGCCATGAAATACTACAACTAACATACGGTTATGAGGCCTGTCCTGGGCCTGAAGACCCAGCCGGGCCCTGGAAGAGCTCACAGGCACAGGAGGGGAAGAAGCTGCTCTCCTCAGGAGGGAGCTGATGAGAGGGTGTGGGTATGTGAGTTCTAACACCCAAAGCCTCCTCCAAGTTTCCCCAATGACCGTCATCCTCCAGGAGCTGGGGCAGGAGCAGTGGAGCACGGGGGAGGAGGAAAGTGTCCCTCATTTGCAACGAGGGAACTTGGATCTATAAATAGTCATCAGAAATAGAGCAGAGAGAGAAGTCATTTGCAGGCTTTCATTAATTCAGAGTGGCCTTTCTGTTCCTGATGAGACGAACTATTTGGTTCTCTCCAAACTGAAAAAGACAAGAACTACCTTGTGTCACCAAAACGTCTATTTCCCCTGGATGCCTCTTAGGATGGGGAGTCACATCTTATGAGGCCCTTGTGAAGGGGCGTGTGCAGGCAGATGGCTGACGGATGTGGAGAAGCGACAATGAACACCGGGGCTCCTTCCCCCTTTCTCCTTCCAACAAGGCACCAGAAAAAAACTAATCAGCATCCGCAGCCAGAGGGGGAAAATTCATTAGCAGATCTGGTTTTGCATAATTTAGTAGTTGGCATTAGCAAATTAAGTCTGCTTGGCTTTCCCCGTTGTAATGGTCATTAGAGAAAACGTGAAGAAAACACAGGCTCATAATCCCAGCAGTTTTCTGGAGATGATAATTAATAACAGCAATAATAAACTGCTAATAAGACTTCGCAATTTTCCCTTCTACTCATGTCACCCTGCTTGTTCCTCACCAACTGTAGCAGAGGAAAGCAAGTCCGGATTATTGTCCTATTTGATGGACGGTGAAGCTGAGGTCTGGGAGTTGTGTGCAGCTGGGGAGGGCATCTCTGCCTGCCTCAGGGGTGGCTGTGTGCAGGAAGTCGTGACCAGGGCATGGTCTCAGGAGAACCAGCCTCAGGCAGGACTTTCTCAGCGGGAACCTCAGTTCTCCCCAGGCCAGAACAAATCCTATTAACAGCAACAGCAACAATCCTAAAGTTAACATTTGTTGAGTTTCTTCCAGGCACCAACACTTTACATACATACTATCTCAACAATAACTCACAGCCACCCACTAGGCAGTGACATCAGCCTCATCCACTGGTGAGGAAATTGTCTGAGAGGTGCAACAGACACCAGCTGAAGTGGCTTCCTGGTCCCTAGTGAATCTCTTTCTCTGGGAATGATCGGACACACGGGGCCGTGGCTCTGCCTTTGTCACGTGGCCCTTGGCAGACCTGATTGGGCCAGGAATGGGCAGCTGGCCTGAGCTTGGCCAATCAAAGCCCCTCTCTGGGATTTGTCATGTCAGAACGAAGGCAGGGGAAAAGTCCCCCTCTGGTGATGGCTGGCACCAGGGCAGCACCGTTATTCCCACGTGGAAGAAGTCAGGAAGGCAGATGCAGTGATGGGGCGAGGAGGGGTGGGCAGGACCCTGTGGTATTTTTTTTTTTTTAAAGATTTTATTTATTTATTCGACAGAGAGAAATCACAAGTAGGCAGAGAGAGAGAGAGAGGAGGAAGCAGGCTCCCTGCTGAGCAGAGAGCCCGATGCGGGACTCGATCCCAGGACCCCGAGATCATGACCTGAGCGGAAGGCAGCGGCTTAACCACTGAGCCACCCAGGCGCCCCCCTGTGGTATTTGAGTCCTTCCTTCTAACGGTCCCTGAGGCACATGGCTGGTAAGAAACTCCTTGCAGTAGAACTCTTTTTCTTTGAGCTGGCTAGATTTGGGTTTCTGTCTTTTGAAACCACAAGGCCTAAGCTAGGACCTTGCCTGGGGTTGCCCGGGGAAGTATGTGGTGTGAGAGAGACTGCAGGCTTGTCCCTTCCTCACCATGGCATCCAGGGTCTCCTGGGGCTTCCCTTTCTAGCCATGTCTGGGAGGATGGGAGATAGCAGGGCAGACCTCTAGTTTTGACGGTCCGCTGGCAGTGGGGGGTCTGTAGGTCCCACGCCCTGCAGGGGAACCATAGGGAAGGGAAAATAAGTGGAAGCTGAGTCTTTAGCTGACACCCAAGCAAAAACACTAGTGTGGCACGGGGCTCAATCATGCTGCCCCTGTGTGCTGGGCAGGACTGGCAGAACTGGTTATTTGGGACTTTGAATTTTTGAGAAAGAGGAGGCCATGGTCATCTTGGGATTGGAGGGAAGAGCCTGGCCTTGGCTCTGGATCCCAACCTGTGACCATGACTCTGGGGGCTCCCACTCCGTAAATCAGCATGAAGAGACTCCTTGCCTTCTTCCCCTACTCCCGGGCCTCCCTAAATGTCAGGAATCTAGCAGGTGCTCTCCGGGATCTCTCTCCTCCCCATATCCTAAGTCCTTTGTAAAAAGTTGGCCCCAGGCTCCTACTGGACCACAGAGTGCCTCCAGTCTGGCCTCCTGAGGGGACAGCCTGAAGCATGTACCGCAGGGAGTTGGCACACAGGGGCTGCCGTTAGGCCGCCAAGGCTCAGACCGTGGCTCTGCCATGGCTCCTCGTGTGATCTGTAGGGACATTCTTTAACCCCTCCATGCTTCTGGTTTCTAAATCCATAAGGAAAAAAGGGACAATTAACAGTAAGTATCTACCTTACAGAATGAGTGTTAGGACTCAAAGTCCTATTACAAGTCAAGCGCTAACCCCAGTGAGTTCAGCCAATGTTGTTAGCAAAGATGGGGAAACTGAGGTAAAAAGAGGGAAAGTGATTCCTCCAAGGTCACACTCAGGTCACGGTCAGAACAGGGCTGGGACCAGAAGCCAGACCCCACCACCAGTGAGTTAGCTCCTAGAAAGCTCCAGAGAATACTGTCCTCACCCCCACCCCTCCTGCCCCCCTCCTCAGATGCCTCCCACTGGGGTTTTACACTTGGCAACTGCCGTGGGAAGAGCATGACGCTGGGTCGGGGCTACGTTTCTTCGGACTGGAGCTCATGAGGTGACTGAATCTATCCCGGTGAATCAGGCAGAAATTTGTGATTTACTGACATTTAGAAAAAGCCATCAAGCCACCCCAGTCAGCTCCCTCCCTCGGAGACACAGCAGCCAGGAGGCCCTATCTCCATCTCCAGGTGGAAAGACACAGGTAAAGGCCCTAGATGCCCCTCTGGTGGGGGACCGATCGGGTCCATTGTCCTGTGCTGAGGGGGTTGCCGTGTGCACTCAGTGGCATTTGTGCAAGCTGATGTCTGTGAGCGGGACAGGGTCGGGCAGCCAAGCCCGGAGCTGACTTGCGGGAGGGTGAGGCTGAGCGGCTTGGGGAAGGGAGACCTCTCCTTTTTGTTACTTTTTTTTTTTTTTTAAAGATTTTTATTTATTTATCAGAGAGAGAGAGGGGGAGAGAGCGAGCACAGGCAGACAGAATGGCAGGCAGAGGCAGAGGGAGAAGCAGGCTCCCCGCTGAGCAAGGAGCCCGATGTGGGACTCGATCCCAGGACGCTGGGATCATGACCTGAGCCGAAGGCAGCTGCTTAACCAACTGAGCCACCCAGGCATCCCGAGACCTCTCCTTTTTGTCTTCTACCTCAGAAAGCTGCTTGAATTTTTTTTAACCAGTTATTTTGATTCTTTTTACCATTGTTAAAAAAAAAAATCAATTGATAAAAATAAATTTAACAATAATCCGAGAAGAGGTCGAAGGAGAAATAAAAGGATGGAAGGGTTCCAGAGGCCCTGCCAGGTCCCGGGAGAGGAGCTGGCCTTGGCTCTGGCATGCCTGGAGGTCGGGTGTGGCCACAGAGAGCTTGGGGGAGCGCCTCCTCGGATGGGCCAAAGTCTCTGTTTCAGGAAGAAGTTTCTAGTGCACTGCGTGCACTGAGGGGTGGTTCTTCCCTTGGTAGATTCACTAGTTCCTAGTCCAACCCTGGTTCCCTGGGCTGAAAGTCTGTACGTGGTTAGCCCTTCTGAGGACACAGGACTCAGGGAAGCTAACCCAACCCTAGAGTCCTAGGACACTGTGGTAGAATCATACATTCACTCATTAGACATCAGTGAGAAGTCTAACCGGCAGGCAGAGGTCTGTGTGGCCTGGCCAGCGCCTTTTTCCCCTGCTGGCTGGTGTGATGTGGCAGGTCTGGTTTTCAGAAGGGTTTGTGGACACACGGCAATGCCAATGACTTGTGCATTGGGAGATGGTTGGCTGAGGCAGCCCCCATTCCCGGTGTGGCCCTGACATCCTCCAGAACACCTCAGGTCAGGCATTTCTTCCTTTAATTAACTGAAATTGGGCCCCGATTCCACTGGACACTGCTCAGGAGGGCATGGTCTGTCTTGGTTGCTTTCGGAGCCAGCCAACCCCCTGTGACAGAGACATCCTGTCTTTAGACATGTTATTAGCACTTGTCATCAGTTTCTGATGGGTCTTCCTGACTGAGGGTCCATCTCTTGATGGGCAGACAATGCATTGATTCTGCTTTGCTCTGAGAAAATTTCATAGTTTAACTCTCAGAGAGTGAACTTCCTCTTTGTTTTCAAGTCTTTGGGTGCACCCTACTTCACCCAAATCACATCCCCATTGGGCATGAGGAATATAGAGATGAATAGCACACGGTCCCTGCCTTCCTTACAGTTGGAGAGAACACAGGCCGTGCTTATGACTAATGAACTACATTTCTGGGAGTCTCTTCCTGGTACAGAGGCCAAGGGGGCCAAAGGGGGCAGGAAAGACTCACTTCTACCCTGTACACTGCCCAGAGGGCGTCCACAGAGGCTCCCCACTCCCGGTTCCAGAACCCGCTGCAGTGAATACACACACACACACACACACACACACACACACACACACTCACTCACACACACCCCAGCCCTTACCCCAACTCCCTATGCACTGAAGGCATATTGTCTGTTTGCAAGGAGGCAGGTGGCCAGTGAAAGTCATGACTGGCCCTGGTTGGGGAAGACTCCTGCAAATCCTGGGAGATTAGTGGGGCCACCATTCTGGCATCCAGTGTGCAGGGTCTTTGGCTCACCTTCCACAACTTCCCTGGTATCTCCGCTCTCAGGTTGCCCTCCCCAGGTGATGTGAAGTCCTAGGGTCATGTGGTATCTGGATAACGCAGTCCCCAGTTGCTTTTGTGCCCTAACTCCATCTATGCTGAGCCTGGAGGTCTTAGGGATGGGAAATGGGGCTACTGCGTGCATTTTAGGAGACTGTTTTTTATGAGTTTGGTCTCCAAATGAAGGAATTGAGTTCCTAATAGTGCAATTTCACGCTTCGGCCTTCTTAGAGCTTCCAAAATCTCAACAGGACGTAGAACTTCTCTCACTGGTGGGACCTGGGGCAGACCATTTATCCCATCTGAGCCTTGGTTCCTTTGTCTGTAAAGGGGAATGGAAACACCAGAACCTACCCCACAGGGTCTTGTGGGAGTTAAGTAAGGAGATCCGCATAATGGCTGAGAAGTCGGTCTGTGGCCTTGTGAGGCAAGGACTCAAGAAACACCAGCTCCTCTTGTTCTGAGGGTGTGGCCTCTGAGTTGACTGGGTAAGGGGCATCCTCTTTGCTTCTCTGTCCCTCTGGCTGTCCTCTAGCTCCTTAGTCCTCCTCCTTAAGGAAGTGTGGCACTCCAGAAGGGAGGAACCCACAGAGGGCTTGGGAGACTCAGCTTATGGGTCACTGGAGTTGATTTGGGTGGTGAAGCCCCAGCCCAGAGAAGGCCCCACTTTCTTCTTTTAATTAACTATGACCTTTGCCTCCTGATGCACTCTCGTCAAGAAAATTACTCTTAATCTTTTATGGCTATTTTCCTTTCCAATGAGTATCTAATTCCTGGAATGCTGCCCTAATTGTGTTGAGGTCACCAAGGAGGTAATGATGGGCTGGGTGTGTGTGCATGTGTGTTCTGGAGGGGGTTCTGGAACCAGGAGTGGGGAGCCTCTGTGGACACCTTTGGGCAGTGTACAGAGTAGAAATGGGTCCTTCCTGCCCCCTCTCGGTCCCTCTTGGCCTCTGTGTTGTATCTGATGTGGTGCCTGAGAGACGTGGCCACTCTCCTTGAGACGCATCAGCAGACCTAAGACATGGGCTGGGAAATAGGCCTGCGTCACCTGGTGTGGCCAGGAATAAGCCAGAGGTGGACTTGAACAAGAGGCCTTGTTTTCAGCAGGTGCCCAGAGAAGACTGAGTGTGACGCTCTATCTCTGGGTTCATGCCTGGAAAGGCCACAGGGGTGCCCCTGGGTTCTGTAGAGCAATTTCCTCTCTAGTCTCCTGGCTTTTCCTCAGCCCTCACATAGCCAGCTATTGTGATCTCATCTGAAACAATATCTGTGAAACCACGCATTTGATGAACTGGCTGGATTTTTATATTAAATATATAACTATTGCAACAAAATAGTTCATGTTGCATTTCACCTAAAATCATCCCCTGTCCTGCCCATGGTAGCTGCCACTCTTTGAAAAATCCCTGCCTGAGTTCCAGGCGAGGGAAGAGAGGCAAGAGTTCACGCCGCATGCATCTGCTAAAATACCTTTTTGCTCACCTGGGAGCTGGGTGAGGACAGAGGCTGGGTCAAGTCATCTGCTCAAAACAGAGTGAGCACTCAGGGTGTGGGTACAGGAAAGTATGCAGCTCTGCATGCAGATCTGGGTTTAAAAACCAGCTTGTGCTTCATTTTCTCTCCAGTTCAGGGGACATTAATTTATTTTGATTTTCTAGTCTGCAGAGTGGGGATAATCTCTACCTTACGGGGTTGTTGGGAAAGCCAGCTGGGATGGTCTATCCAGTGCTTAGCATGGGGTGAACTCTGTGTAGATGCCAATTTCCTTCCTTTCTCTCTTTTGATATTTGATTAATCAATTTGTACCAGGCTGTTAGTGAAGAATATACCTACCTCCTCCTTCCCTGAGGGAGCTTGCATCTGCCCTCAAGGGCGAATCTCCGGCAGGGGGATCCCAGGTGACAACAGGACTGTGGGAAGGCGCTCGGGCTGAGCCTGCTGGTGGGCACCAGGGTCTCACTTCTCACACTCGCGCCATCGCTCCTGCTGGCCTGGGTGGGTAAGAGTGCAAACGGACAGCGCCTGCCTCTGGGGTTGCAATCTCAGGTCCTCGGGGGCCGGGGCAGGTAGTGAAGCTGAGCACGGGCAGCTCTAAGCAGGTGGTGGGCTGACGGCCCTGGAGAAAGCCCAAGGGCACTCGAGTTCACAGGAAAGCAGCGGTTGTCCACTGGCCAAATGAAACAGGTTTGACAACACAAACAAAGAAGAGCAGAAACAGACCCATAAATGCAGAGAACAAACAGACGGCCCCCAGAGGGAATGGGCAAAGAGGAGTAAAGGGGAGTGGGGTGAATAAGAAAAAAATATTAAACAAACAAACAAATCAGGGGGCTGCTCGTTTACAGTCTCTCAAAGGGCTATTCCAGGCAGGAATAATAATCACAGTATTTAACCACCAGAAGGCCTGGTTATGAGACACAAGCAACTCCCCATTTCAAGCTTTTCCATCCCCTAAAACTCTGGGTAGAGGGAGAATGAACTTCCCCCAGGCCCCAAGGCCTGAGCTGCATTTTAGATCCAGGCTGTAAAGAGCCACTGTCCTCCTGGGCTCTGGCTGGGCTGCTTTCTGGGCCTCCTTGCCGGGGGCAGAGCAGCTGGGTGGTAGTTGCTTCCAGACTGTGTGGGAGCCTGAGCACGTGTAGCCAACCCTCGGGCGGGGGTGGGGGGGTGGTTTCTATCCTTAGATAGCCCGGCCTGACTGCAAATCCAGGCCACTCTGCCACTCTAACTGCAGTTACAGTTCGGTTTCGGGAGCTCAGTCCTTGGGGATCTGAAACCTCTTTATTCTGCCCTCTGGGCTCACACCTCTTCCTGAAGGGCAGTTGAGCTGGGCAGGTGTGGCAGACCAGGCTGATTTAGGACCTTGTCTGAGACTTGGCTTCCTATATGTCAGTCTGCTTCGGACAGTGAGAATCATGAAGGTCAGGTACCAGGGTGTGTGTGTGGCTTATATTCCGTCTGTCCTGGCTGCGGCCGGTCAGTGATGCCCTATGACTGGTGACTGACCCAGCTCCAGGGATCAGCTCCTGGGGACTATCTGGTCCCTGTCCTGCCCTCCTGGAATGAAGAGTCCCTCCCACCTTATGTGTCCCAGTGTCTACACTCCATGAGAACCTGTCTCTCTGCCACCAGTCTAGGCAGGGCAGGGAACATTGTATTTGTGTTTTCAGTAGGAGAGGAGAGGTCAAGGGGCTTACCTAAAGTCTTACAGAAAATCAAGGACGGAGTCAGGATAAGAGCACAGATCTGCATCCAGCGCCTTTCCTCACTATCCTACCCCCTTCTTTCCCACGTCTGATGCCCCTGCTGGGTTTGAATAGACACATTCCTTTCTTTTTTTGGAGGGAGGGGCCAGAAGGAGAGGGAGAGGAAGAATCTTAAGCAGGCTCCACACCCACCATGGAGCCCAACATCGGTGGGACTCGGTCTCACCACCCTGAGATCATGACCTGAGCCAAAATCAAGAGTCAGACGCGAAACGGCCTGAGCCAGACGCGTAACCGCCTGAGCCACCACCCAGGCGCCCTGGACACGTTCCCTTCTATTAAACAGCTAGAGGGGGACAGTGAGCTGTGAACAGAGGAGAGGGCAGACAAGAAGACAGGGGTCAGCATTGTCAGAAGAGGAGAAAAGGCTGTGCCCCGAGGGAGGAGGGGTGGAGAGAACAAGGAGCAGGTTGGCTGCATAAGAGAAACCAGGCAGGGGAAGAGACGGAGGCGGGTGAACGGTCAAGCAGATTTCCCACGCCAGGGTTTCCCCTCCATTTCCGCCTGCGCTCCGGGCCTCTCACCCCGTTCTGTGGCCCAGTGCTCTGTGTCACGCCTGCCTCAGTTAAGACACTGCCTGGTTTTGTGGCCCAGCCCTTGGAACAATCACCAAACAATCAACAAATATCTACGACTCATTTCTTAGCTGTAAGGTGCTGGATGAAGCCTTCTTGGACAACCAAGCTGACCTTTCTCTGACACTGTGCCCCGTGAGGCACCACCAAGGATAGCAGGCCATTATTGACCTTTGATAAACTTCTTGTGTTCTGCCGAGGTCACTCTCGTCTCTTCGGCTGGCCTGATGTCCTGGATGACAAACTTGTTTGTGTCTGTTTCACGTTCAAGGTGAACTGACTGAGGACGGGGCCCTCAGGTCTGTGTTGCTGGGATCCTAAGCACGGTGTTGAGTCTGGGTGGGAGAAGTCTACACAACCCAAAGTGCACGACAGCCACCCGGGGTCTCCTAGGATCTGTGGACCCAGAATGTTCTGCTTTGAGGTCATCATGTGTTCAAACTCATTTCTGTTCGTGGAGGCCTTTCCCAAGCTCTAGACTTTAGGGCCTTGCCCTGTGCTCCTGCTGGTCTTTCTGATTCTTCTGCATCACTCATCACTTTTTAAAAAACTGCTTGTTTAACACAAGCCTTCTCTAAGAGCTTCTATGTTCATGAAGACAGGGACCACGTCTGTCTAATTCACAATGGGGTCCTTTATGCCTGGCAGTTGGTAACTTGATATTTGTTGAATGGACGGCAGAATGAAAATTCAAATCACAGTAGGAGAGGGAAGTCGGAAGGAAGCCCGTCCAGGGAGAGCGGCAGCCTCAAGCACAGGTATGAGATGGAAGCCGGAGAGAACATGAGGGAGAGGGAGCCACTGTCAAGTATGGGATGGGAGGTGGGGCCAAAAGCCTATGGTTTCGGCCATACACTGTGGCCCAGGCTGGATGCTAGGATCTGACCATAGTGGCGATAAACCTCGTGGTGAGCTGGCCAGCTTGTCAGGGACTCCAGCTGGATCCGGTATCAGCCCCCCATTGTCAGCCACCCCACTGGATACTCAGGTGTTACTAAACACTGGGTCCCAGGGGGCTTATTCTGCACCTATGGATTTTCTCTCTTGGTATGTGTGGCAGTGCTCAGCACAGATCTTGGCATTTAGCGGGACTCAGGAAATAATTATTGACCTAAAATGGACAGAGCAAAGTTATATTATCCACATAAAGAGAGACAGCTGTATCTATTAGGGTTCTCTGGTTACACACAAGAGAAGCTGACTTTGGCTACATTACAAACAACTGGAGAAGTGGAAGAGCGCTCTTTGGGACGGATGGGAAGAGCACAGCGCTGGGAATGTGGTATCAGAAACAATGAGGTGTCCTGATAAGGAAGAATTTGCTTCCTCTGTCCTTAGTCCTTCTAACACGAGGCCCAGGAGAGACAGCCTCCTTGACAGTCTGCCTGCAGTGGGAAGGGGGGGTGGTGGTCCCCAAACGAAAGGGGTGTAGCTGTTCACACTCTCATCTTCTGTGCTGACTCGATGGGAGTCTTTCCCGGCACTGACTGGGTTGTCTTGCTTGATCTATTGTCAACTCGTCCTTCCCATTGGGTTGCTGTCCTCTCCCCAGGTGTTGGACTATATACCTGAAACTTTTTGGCTTCCTGAGCTACCCTGACCTGATTCCCCCTTATTTTACATTAGCACTCATGGGTCTAGCCTTCCAACCTTTAGTTCCAGAAACGGATCCCCTCCTTGGTCAGACAAATTCCCAGGAAATCTGAGATGTCAGCAACCGTAAATGTGACCTGGAAGTCAGAAGCCCAGCGGGGGAAAGACAGGTTGTCAGTGTTGGTGAGTGACTGAACCGTAGATTCACAGGAATAGCCTTAGGCTTCTCCGTTTCCTGGACAATACATTTTTGTTTTTTTTAATTATAGAAGTAACATATGTTCATGAAAGAAAATCTAAAAAGTATGTGAAAGTGAAAAGTACCCACCCCAATACACCCACCCATTTATATTTTAGATCCAAGTCTTTTGACATCTAGTTTAGCTGGGGAGGCCACGCAGCAAACTTGTGGAGAGAATGGGCTCGGGAGGTGGTAGGTCACATAGCCAGGTGGGAGCTATGTGACCTTTCAAGGTTGATTAGCCTCCCTAACCGTCACCTATTCTGGAGAAAAGGCAGATTGACATTTGTGATACAGTAAGTACTTAATAAATCTTGGTAAATGATCAACAAAACTTTAATTTTATTAACATCTGATGCCCTGTCCACGCTGCCATGCTGTCTGGCCCAATTATTTCCCTGAATTCCTTAGACAACTTCTCACCTCAATCCTGGCCTTGGGGTACCATCCTGTGTCTTGGGGAGTCATTTTTTTTTTTTTTTTTTAAAGTCACTCCATGCCTTAAAAGCAAATCTAACATCCAGGAGATGGTACGGAACGATCTGGGCACAAGTGTGGAGGATAGAGGCGGAGTGCGTGGAAGCATCGCGCTGGCCCACAGCAGCGCAGAGATGACTGCTCTCCCCTTCTTACCCGCTTTTCCTTCGGAAAAGTCTCATCCCACACTCAGTGCTTTGAAGAGGGCAGGGACACATCTCCTGGGCCTGCTTCTCCTAATCCACAGAGTAGGTGATCAGTCCAGGTCTAGTCAAAGAGAATATTCCAACCCGCTGCCTCAGAACGTGGTTCAGTAATGGGCAAGTGATCTCAGCTGAGCCCATTAGATTCTTCCTCCAACTTTGTCTTTGGAATCAAGGTACTGGAAGGATGTCAACATGTACTTGCCATGCAGAGGAAACCTGCTTGCAGGGAGAGAGAATGAGCTTGGTATCAAGAGAGTAGACACAGGGGCGCCTGGGTGGCTCAGTGGGTTAAGCCACTGCCTTCAGCTCAGGTCATGATCTCAGAGTCCTGGGATCGAGCCCCAAATTGGGCTCTCTGCTCAGCGGGGAGCCTGCTTCCTCCTCTCTCTCTGCCTGCTTGTGATCTCTCTCTGTCAAATAAATAAAATCTTAAAAAAAAAAAAAAAAGAGTAGACACACACACAGATGAACCTGCAAGGGTCAAGTCCTGGGTTCCAGTCCCTGAATCCTTGGTTCTTGCAGAACTTCTGAATTATGTGAATCAGGATTCTTCCCAGCCAGGTGAGCCATGTAGGTTTCTTTTTTCTCCTCCCTCCCCCCTTAACCGAATTGTATTAGGCTGTTGTCATTTCTAAGTCAAAGCGACCTGATTCATACAAATGTTTTGTTTGTGAAGGTGGGAATGCAGTGTGTAATCATTTGTAATTTTGTCCACTCTGTCTCTGATGAGAAGGAACATTCTCCCCGGGTGGGTAGCACTCCCAGCACACTGACCAAGATCAAGAGAACCCCAGTCTTCTGGGACTAGAGGTTGTTGATTACTTATTCAAGGCTCTCTGGAGTTGCACTCTGTCTTATTGATTGCTGATATGCTCTCTGCAGCATTCACGTCATCAAGCAGAATTTGAGTCTCTCAAGTCTTTGGAGTTATTTGAAGAAACTGTGATCCTTTCATCTCTTCCAGTTTCCTCGGAGCTTATTCTATTCCCTTTCATCTCAGGCTCAGCACTAAGAAAAGGTGTAATCGTGTGAGATCCTGGAGTTTGGATGTGTATGAAAGTATATTGGCATATTCTGAGCAATCAAAATGAATAATGTGGCATCCATATCCTACTTGCTTTATCATCACAGTCTTTTGTATTTTATTTTATTTTATTTTTTTTAAGCATGCCTGGTTGAATGGGACATCCCGGGGAGGCTTTTGTAGTCCTCTCTGTCTGGTGGCGGTGCAGGAACAAGGTTGGTCGCATGTAGTCAGGGACACAACAGGCTCCCACCTTACTGCCAGTGTGAGGATTCCTCTGCAGTCTGAGACTGTCTTCCCATTGTCTGGGAGTTCCACCCACCTTCTCGTCAGGTTGTCCCTCTCTCCTTTAGGAAACTGCTCAGAATACTTCTGAAAGCCTTCTGGCTTGATTCCTTTCAGCGCCAATAAATCCAGCATTTGTTTTTTCTTACATGTACTTTTTTAATTTCTTTGAGCCACCGATATATTACGTGGGGGACAAGAATAGTGTATCCTTAGATTTCCTTTAAGAACATCATAGAGGGGCGCCTGGGTGGCTCAGTGGGTTAAGCCGCTGCCTTCGGCACAGGTCATGATCTCAGGGTCCTGGGATCGAGTCCCGCATCGGGCTCTCTGCTCAGCAGGGAGCCTGCTTCCTTCTCTCTCTCTCTCTTCCTGCCTCTCAGTGTACTTGTAATTTCTCTCTGTCAAATAAATAAATAAAATCTTTAAAAAAAAAAAAAAAGAACATCATAGAAAAAGCCAGGGATAGGGCTCAAGACCAGTTTAATGGGTTCTAGGGTATGTCTAGATTCCATCATGGAGGTGGAAGGACTGGAAGGAATATGTTTTGTGGTGTTGTACTTTCTAGGATAGAAATGCTGAGATAGATTAAGAGTCACTTGTGGTTTGTCTCCTTCCCAATCCCATCTTGTTTTATTGATTCTTCTCCTACCCACTTAAGCCCCCATGCTGTGAAGTGTGTAAACCTGGCGATTCACAGACCTGTACCACTGGGGATAAAAATATATGTTTATAAAAAATAAAAAATTAAAAAAAAAAAAAGAAATGCTGAGAGAGCTGTGACCAATTCAGGGTTTTCAGTTTCATTAAAATTCATAAGAAGAAATAAAAAGGATGTTTTTCCTACTCTTTATTTCATTTATCTCTGCTCTAATCTTTATTATTTCCTTTCTTCTGCTAACTTTGGGTTTGGTTTGTTCTTCTTCTAGTTCCTTGAGATGTGAAGTTAGGTACTTGATCTGAGATCTTCTTTCTTAGTGTAAGCGTTTATGGCTATAAACATCTCTCTTTGCCCTGCTTTCACTGCATTCCGTAAGTTTTGGTGGGTTGTGTTTTCATTTTCATTTGTCTCAAGTTACTTTGTAATTTCCTTTATGAGTTCTTTGACCCATAGTTGTTTGTGTGTTAATTTCCACATTTCTGTGGATTTTCCAGGTTTCCTGCTGCCGTTCGTTTTAGTTTCAGTCTATTGTAGTTGAAAAAGATTGTATGATTTCAGTCTTCTTAAATTTGTTAAGAATTTCTTTATGGCTAACATGTGGCCTATCCTGGGGAATGCTTCATTGTACTTGAGAAGAGGTATGTTCCGCTGCTCTTCGTGATAAAGTCCCCCTCCTCAACTACCCCTGTAGTTGGGTTCCTCTAAGGTGGTGATTGTCCTTAACCTTAGTGATTGTCTTCTTTGGGACTGCCTCACCCAGTTGTAGCAATAATCTTGTGAATAGCTTAGAGAGAATCCCCCCACACTTGACATCTGATCACCCTCAATCTCTGATCAACTTCCTTATCCCCCTACATTACTCCCAAGTGACGTCTGGTCACTTCGGCCTGCCTTCCTGTTCAAGTCTGTTTACTAGAATCTCTCCTTATAATTTTCTATCCACTGACCCCACCCTGCTCCTCGGCGATAAATATTCACTTGTCCATGTTGTATCTGGAGTTGAACCCAGTTCAATACCCAAATCTCTTTTCTTTGTTTGCAACAGTTCATGAGTAAAATTTGTTTTGGCAGGCTTTGTTTTTCCTTAACATTGGAAAGAGGAATTTTTTGAATATTCACAAAGATACATATAAATGTGCAAGTGACTTTTTGGCTTGATTTGTTGGCATTTGCAAATATAAATGCTACTACGATAACTTCATTGCAAACCAGTCAACCAGTGATATCCGAACAAAAAAGGATCAAGACTTCCAACCAATGTCCTAGTGGGTCTCTCTAGAGCCCTAAGGGGTCAGCAGAAGTTGTGGACCCCACCAGTGATAAAGTGATAAAGAGAAAATCTTAAAAGCAGTCAGAAAGAGGCTCATTATATATAGAAACAACAAATGGCCACAGACTTCCTGCCAGAAATGATGCAAGCCAGAAGACAATAATAATCCATCTTTAAAATGCTGAAAGACAAGAAAAATCTGTCACCTTAGAATTATATAACCAGCAACCATATTTCCAAAAATACTTTTTCAGACAAACCCCATGAGACCTATACTACAAATTGTATGGAAGTTCTTCAGGCAAAAAGAAAATGATCCCAAATAGATACTTGAATTTTCAAAAAGAAAGAGTGCAGGAAATAGTAAATATGTGGGTAAATGTAAGTGATCTCCTTTCAATAACATATAAAAAAATAGTTGACTACTTAAAAGTAGTAACAATTTATTGTGGGTTGTTAGCATAAATAGAAGTAATATGTATAATATGTATAATAATGGAAAGGATGGAAGGGAGAAAAAGAATGCTACTGGTATAAGGTTCATATATTACACATAAAGGGAAATAAAATTATTTGAAGGTAGACTGTATAAGTTAAAGATATGTATTGAAAACCATAGAGCAACCACTTAAAAAAGAAGCAAAACTGTAACAGCTAATAAGCCTTTAGTGAAAATAAAATGGAAAAATGAAAAAAAAAAAACAGTCTAATACAAAAGAAGGCAGGAAACAGAAAAAAAATAAAGAGCAGATGGGACAGATAGGACACACAGAAAACGCATAGCATGATGGTACATTAAAACCTAACTATTATCAATAATTATATTAAACGTAAATGGTCTGCATTGTCTGGGTTGCAATGTGTAGGTCTATAATCATTATATTGTCAAGGATAAACTGGATAATTTCATAACAATAACGGGATCGAGTCAACAAGAAGATAATCTTATATGAGTTATGCATATAACAGAACTTCAAAACACATGAAATAGAAACTGACAGAAGTGAAAGAAAAAACAAGGCAAATGAACAAATATAGTTTAAGATTTCAAAACACTTCCCTTAATAATTGATTAAAAAGCAACAGATATAGGGGCACCTGGATGGCACAGTCAGTTAAGCAACTGACTCTTCTTGATTTCCGTTCAGCTCATGATCTCAGGATCATGAGATCAAGCCCAGGACTGGGGTCCATGCTTAGCAGAGAGTTTGCTCCAGATTCTCTCTCTCTTCCTCTGCCCCACCCTCCATTATCTCTCTCTCTCTTTCTGATAAATAAATCTTTTTTAAAAATCAGTAGATATATAGAAGTCTTAAATAATGGAATGAAGACTATCGATCAACTGAACCAAATGATATTTACAGATCACTACACCCAATAACATACAGCATGCATTCTTTTTTTTTTTTTTAAAGATTTTATTTATTTATTTGGCAGACAGAGATCACAAGTAGGCAGAGAGGCAGGCAGAGAGAGAGAGAGGGGGAAGCAGGCTCCATGCTGAGCAAAGAGCCCGACGTGGGACTCGATCCCAGGACCCTGAGATCATGATCTGAGCCGAAGGCAGCAGCTTAAACCCACTGAGCCACCCAGGCACCCAGCATGCATTCTTTTAAATTTCAAATGAAATGTTTACCAAGAGAGACCATATGCTGGGCTGTAAAATAAATTTTAACAAGTTAAAATAACAGAGATCATGCAAGGTGTGCTTTTTAACCACACAAGAATTAAAATAGAAATCAGTAATGGAAACTGCTAATAACAAAAGTCTAAAGCCAATGGTCAAAGCTTCCATCTTAAGAAACTAGAACAATAACAAATTAAACTGAAATCAAGAAGAATGAAGAAAGCAAAATTATAGGAGTAGAAATCAATAAGTAGAAAATAGACAAACAATAGAGAAAATCAATTAAATCAAAGGCTGGACCTTGGTAAAAATCAATAAAATTGCAATCTAGCTGGACTGATAAAGAAAAAAGGAGAGAAGATATAAATTGTTAATATCAAGAACAAAGGAGGAATCAACAAAATTAAAAGGCAACATGCTGAATAGAAGATATTTGCAAATGACATGCCTGATAAAAGGTTAGTATCCAAAATATATAAAGAACTGATACAACTCAACACTCAAAAAACAAATAATCCAATCAAGAAGTGGGCAGAAGGCATGAACAGAAATTTCTCCAAGGAAGACATAGTCAACAGACACATGAAAAGATGCTCAATATCACTCATCCTCAGGGAAATGCAAATCAAAACTATGATGAGATATCACCTCATACCTCTCCAAGTTAAATGGCTAAAATAAAAAACAGAAGAAACAACAGGTGTTGACGAGGATGTGGAGAAAAAGGAACCCTCTTACACTATGGTGGGAATAGAAACTGGTGCAGCCACTAATGAAAACAGTATGGAGTTTCCTAAAAAAATTAAGAACAGAACTACTCTATGATCCAATAATTGCACTAGTGTGTACCTACCTTAAAATACAAAAACACTAATTCAAAGGGATACATGCACCTCTATATTTATAGCAGCAACATTTACAATAGCCAAGTTATAGAAGCAGCCCAGTGCTCATTGATAGATGAATGGCTAAAGAAGATGTGGTATATATACACAACAGAATATTATTCAGCCATTAAAAAGAATGAAATCCTACCATTTGCAAGGACATGAATGGAGCAAAAGAGTGTCATGCAAAGCACTATTTGATTTGAGTCATATATGGCATTTGAGAAACAAAACAAATGAACAAAGGAAAATATAGAGAGACGAACCAAGAAACAGAATCTTTTTTTTTTAAAGATTTTATTTATTTATTTGAAAGAGATCACAAATAGGCAGAGCAACAGGCAGAGAGAGAGAGAGAGGGAGAAGAAGACTCCCTGCTGAGCAGAGAGCCCGATGTGGGGCTCGATCCCAGGACCCTGGGATCATGACCCGAGCAGAAGGCAGAGGCTTTAACCCACTGAGCCACCCAGGCACCCCAAGAAACAGACTCTTAACTCTAGAGAACAAACTGGTGGTTACCAGAGGGGAGATGGGTGGGGGGAATGGGTGAAATAGGGGATGGAGATTAAGAAGAGCCCTTGTCATGAGCGCTGGGTGATATGTAGAATTGTTGAATCACTATATCGTACACCTGAAACATATAACACTATATGTTAATCATACTGATACTAAAAAAAAAAAAAAAAAAAGAATAAAAGAGGAGTGCTTGCTTTGGCAGCACATTACACTAAGAACAAAAAAGGAGACATCACAAGAGATCTACCAAAATCTAAAGGATAAAAAAAAGAGATTATGACTGATTTAAGTGAAATGTTCACATTCTTTGAATTCCAGAACAAACCCAAGAAGAAACAGAAAAACGAAATGGCCCTGTATCAATTTCTAAAATGAATTTTCTATTAAAAGTCTTTAAACAGGTTTAGTCATGGCTTCACTGGTGAATTTTATCAAACACTTAAGGATGAAATAATACCAATTCTATGCAAAATCAGAAAATGCAGGAAGAAGTAAATTATTTCCCAACTCATTTCATGAGGCTAGTATTGCCCTTACACCAAAATCAAAGACATCACAAGAAATATTAGAATTCAATATTCATCAACATAGATTAAAAAAAAAACCCTTACTAAGATATTAGAAATTAAATCTAGCAATGTATGCGAAGTATAATACACTATGAAAAGTGAATTAATCCCAAGAATGCAAGTTTGGTTTAACATTTGAAAAATCAATCAGTGTAATTTTCATATAAGAGACAGGAAAACCATATGATCATCTCTATAGACGCCAAGAGAGCACTGGATAGAATTCCACACCTCTGTGTAATAAAATCTCTTAATAAACTAGGAATAGAAAGGACCTCCCTCAACCTGATGAAAAGCATCATGAAAAATGTATATCTAAATAATACTAAATGGTGAAAGACTGAATGTCCTTCCTCCCAGATCAAGAACAATAAAAGGATATCCGCTTCCACTATTTCTATTCAAAATCTTACTGAAAGTCCTAGCTAATGTAAAAGGCAAAAAAAAAAAAAAAAAAAGAGAGAGAGAGAGAGAGAGAGAAAATGCATGCATAATGTAAAACTGCTTTTACTCAGATATTATGTTTGCATATGTAGAGAATCTAAAGGAATCTATAAAATACTACTAGAATAAGTGAGTTTAGCAAGCGTGTATATAAAGGCAGTATATAAAAATCAACTTCATTTCTATTTATCAGCAACAAGCAATTGGAAATTTAGATAATGAATCATTGAACACAGAATATGATTACATTTAAAGGTTTAAAGGAAAAAAAGAGAATAAAACTCAGGAAAATTTCACATGCATATATCTGATATAGCACTTGTATTCAGTATATATATAAGTATTATTGCACTTAAAAAGAAGACAATCCAATCTAAAGAAAATATATTGGCAAAGTATTTGTATAAAAGCCTGACCAAGGGAGGTAAAGAAGCACAACATCACTAGTCATTGGGGAAATACAAATGAAAACAATATGGTGTCATACTCATTAGCATGGTTAAAATTAAAAAGACTAATCATACCAAATGTCCATGTGCCGTAGAGCAGTTGGAATTCTCATACATTTCTAGTGAGGTTGTAAAATGGCACAACAACTTTGGGAAAACAATTTGGGAATTTTTTAAAATGTTCAACATGTACTTATGCATGATCTATTAATCCTACACTTTGATATTGATGTGAAGTATATACATATATATGTCCACAGTAAGAATTGTAGGTGAATGTACACAGAAACATTCTTCATAATAACCAAAAATTGAAAACAATCCATATGTTCAGGAAAATAATGAATAACTTGGGGGTATATTCAACTATGGAATACTACTCAGCAATCAAAAGTTATGTACTCTTGATACACACAATAATATAGATTAATGGGAACACTATCTTCAATGAGAAAGCCAGACACAAAAGAGTACATAAGAAACAATTCCACTTATATAATATGAATCTGTACTATGATGACAGAAAGCAAATCAGTGGTGCTAGGGGTTAAGAGTTTAGGTGCTCAAGGGAATCTTTTGGGGGTGATAAAAAGGCTTTATATCTTGATTAATATGGTGTCTAGATAGGTGCATACAATTATCAAAACTCATACAACTTAAATTACATGCATTTTATTAAATGTCAATTATACTTCAACAGAGACAATAAAGAATTTAATAATATCTGTGGTTTTTGAAAATTCCAATATGAGAATTAGTCTAAAGTTATCCTGGGTTGAAAGTACCCTGGAGGCATCTCACAGAATCAAATACAAATCCCTTGGGGGATTCCCAGAGATATAAAACTTTTTCACAGATGCATTCACAATAAAAAGAAAATTAGCAGATAAGTCACCCACAAAAAACAACTACCATGTGTGTAAGTCAACAGAAAGAATAAGTAACTACAACTTTCAAGGAATTTTGGTAATGAAATTATGGAATACAGAATATAAAATATGTCTAAAGTTGTTTAAAAGAGAAAAGAGAATAAAAACACAAGAAAAGAAAAAGGTACCATAGAAAGAAGAGCAGATAGATTTGGAAAAGAACTAAATTTCTTGAAATAGCCAATATAATCATTCAAGATAAGTATTCATTGGGATCCAAGAAAATCAACTACCATGAGTCAAATAGAAGTTAGAAGTTAGATACCATGAGCTAAAGAGAATATGTAGCAAATGGAAAATATAAAGAGATAGAAATACTACTGAGAGATTAAGAGACAAGAAAGATAGAATTTTTTACAACAGAAGCATTTGGAACCACAAGAATAATATAAAATAAATCCATATGTAGACATATTATATTGAAAAGGCAGGGGCAAAAAAAAAAAAAAAAAAAAAAGAAAGAAAGAAAGAAAGAAAAGAAAAGAAAAAAAAGAAAAGGCAGTGGCACCTGGGTGGCTCAATTGGTTAAGCCACTGCCTTCGGCTCAGGTCATGATCCCAGAGTCCTGGGATCAAGTCCTGCATCGGGGAATCTGCTTCTCCCTTTGACCTTCTCACCTCTTATGCTCTCTCTCACTCTCTCACTCAAATAAGTAAGTAAAATATTAAAAAAAGAAAAGAAAAGGCACAATAGTAAAGAATATTGTATAATCATTAAAAAGGAAAAGAGGTTATAAATAAAGAAATTTAGATCTATAAAAGAAGCCAGATCATCCTGTGATAAACACTGGGGGAAAATAACTGGCAATGTGACTTTTATACCCAGATAACCTATCATGCAACAATGAGGAAGAAATAAAGTTTCAGAAAAGCAAGAATTGGACAGATCACTAGGTAGAGTGTCCATAAATAAATTCCAAAGAAGACAGAAGGAAAGCGAGCCAGATGTGAAGTCTGGGATGCAAGAACATATGAAGAGCAAATGAACTGAAAAAACATAGAGAAAGGTCTATATATTCACTATAGAAACAAAAATATTGACCATTTGGTGGATTTATAAACAAGTTAGAACTAAAATAACATGTAAGATGGAAGGGGTAACTGAAGATATTATATGATTCTTGTTCTATCAGGGAGAAAGTAGGTAGATTAATTTTAGACTTGATGCATACATGAGAAAACATGAAGGTCAGTCACCAAAGTAAAAGGTAGATATATAACGACTACTTCTCCTCCTCCCCCTTCTTCTTCTTCTTCTCCTCCTCCTCCTCTCCCTCTTCCTTCCCTTTCTTCCCTCCTCCTCCTCCTCTTTCTTCTTTCTCCTCCTCTTTCTTCTTCTTTTTTTAAGATTTTATTCATTTGGGGCGCCTGGGTGGCTCAGTGGGTTAAAGCCTCTGCCTTCAGCTCAGGTCATGACCCCAGGGTCCTGGGATCGAGCCCCCGCATCAGGCTCTCTGCTCAGCAGGGAGCCTGCTTCCTCCTCTCTCTCTGCCTGACTCTCTGCCTGCTTGTGATCTGTCTCTCAAATAAATAAATAAAATCTTAAAAAAAAAAGATTTTACTCATTCATTTGATCCACAGAGAGAGTATAAGCAGGGGAAGAGCAGGGAGAGGGAGAAGCAGACTCCCACTGAGCAGAGCCCAATGTGGGGCTTGATGCCAGGCCCCTGGCATCATGACGTGAATTGAAGGCATAGGCTTCACTGACTGAGCCACACAGGCAACCCTATAACTTCTAACCAATGTAGACATGGGGATAATAAAAACCAAATTTGGGCCCTCTGAGGGATGGGCCAGAAGGAGGGAGATGAAACTGGGCGATGTTAACTAGGAGTCTGAGCCAATAGTGAGAATACTCACTATTCTTTGTAACTTTCCAGAAGTCTGAAGTATTTCTTTAAATTTAAATTCAACAGCTTGGGGCACCTGAGTGGCTCAGTGGGTTAAGCCTCTGCTTTCAGCTCAGGTCATGATATTGGGTCCTGGTATTGAGTCCCACATCGGGCTCTCTGCTCAGCAGGGAGCCTGCTTCCCCGCCCCCCCACCCGCCTGCCTCTCTGCCTACTTGTGATCTCTCTTTCTCTCTCTGTCAAATAAATAAATAAATAAATAAAAGAATCCAACAGCTTCTGGTTATTATTTGTTAAACCCTTTAATCTCTCTACAGCAGTGGTTCTCAACCAAGGTTGATTTGACCTCTCTGCCCCATGGTACCTGTGGACATATCTGGAGATATTTTTGTTAAGTGGGGGGCAGTGCTACAGGGACCTAGTGGGTAGAGGCCAAGACTGCTGGTTGACATCCCACAGTTCATAGAACATTCCCCCCCGCATAACAGAGAACAATTTGGCCCCAAATGTAATGGTACCAAGTTTGAGAAATACCACTCTTTTAGGATAAGAAATTTTTTCCTCCCCCTCCTATTTTATATTTTATTTTTTAAAGATTTTATTCATTTGACAGAGAGAGATAAACAGCAAGAAAGGGAACACAAGCAGAGGGAGTGGGAGAGGGAGAAACAGGCCTCCTGCTGAGCAAGGACCCTGACCCAGGGCTTGATCCCAGGACCCCGGGATCATGACCTGACCTGAAGGCAGATGCTAAAGCAATTGAGTCACCCAGGCACCAGTCTCCTTTCCATTTCAAAGGAAATGAAACTCCATTTTGAAAATCATGAGAAGCAGAAATGATATCAGATGGTGACTTCATTCACAATAATTTCATGTACATAATTATTTTCAGAAAGTAAAAGTGTTGGGTAAAGTCTTCAGGAAAAACACGAACTTTGTAAATAAGCAGTGTTAAAAATTAATTTACCTTTGGTTGATTGATAAAGTGCCATGAGCAAACCACCAACTTCTATAGGTTGCTTTCTACTGGAAATTATGAGATGAGGTTTCTATGAAATAATTCATTGCTTTCATTTTCTCCGTCAAGTAAGGGACAAAAAAGGTAACCGAGAAAGAGGTCGTTTTGCTCTTTTGTTTTCTTGTTAGTGGCACATTAGTATTCGACAGTGGTACTGTACTAAATTCTGGGGCTGCTACTGAAATGTTGTCATTAAATTCTGAGTTGACACATCTGGCACGCTGCCGAAATGCAGCTCAGTGTGTTATAGTGTAGATTACAGTCCAACAAATCAATGCTTTTCGATTGTGGCTTTATGTAAACCTGCAATTAAAAACAGTGTGCAATCACTTCTTTGCCTACCTGATGAGGGGAAGAGGAGCAAGTTGTTTTCCAGGGTGAAGAGGTGAGAATGCCAGCTTGAAATAGAAGCATTCTCTAACACATCCTTGAAGACATGGCTTTTGATAAAGGCAGTTTCTCTGTATACATCTTAGTCTACTACTACCCATACTGTTCAGGGAAGTTCCTTCCTTTTCGCTGACAGACTTGGAAGTTTCTTTTCTTTCTTTCTTTCTTTCTTTCTTTTTTTTTTTTTTAAAGATTTTATTTATATATTTGACAGACAGAGATCACAAGTAGGCAGAGAAGCAGGCAGAGAGAGAGGAGGAAGCAGGTTCCCCGCTGAGCAGAGAGCCCGATGTAGGGCTCGATCCCAGAGCCCCAGGATCATGACCTGAGCCGAAGGCAGAGGCTTTAACCCACTGAGCCACCCAGGTGCCCCTTGGGAGTTTCTTTAAAGAAACGGTTTCTTAAAAAATCTGTGAGTATTTGTGGGCAACAAAACAAAAGCCATGAGGCCCCTAGTAGAAAAGCAGGCAACTTCTAATCCCACAGAAAATGAAAAGCTTCAAGCAGCATAGTATAGTCTCTGACTACAATCTAGCATTAAGAATGGCAGGACGGGGAATACCAAGATTCATTTGATGCCTCTTTTGCAGAGATCAGAGTACAAGGAACAGGTACATCCTATTTCTAGAGGCTAAGGTTTCATGGATTCATATTAGAAAAAGATTTAGGACACAATTATACCCACAGGGCAGAACAATGTCAGTAATAGCTGGCTTCAAATTCAAAGAAAAAATTTACACTCAGATACAATTAAAGATACAATTTTATCTTTATAGCAGGTAGCTGTGGCTGTCAGCCAGCTATTGAGAACAATTTCAGAAAGAAAAACTCTCCAGGGTTGGTCTTTCAATCACTTTGGCCAAAATAAAGCAAAGAAAGTCAAAGCAAAGCAAAACAAAGCAAAAAAAAAAAAAAAAAAAAAAATCATTTTTCCAAGAAATCTCTTTTCTATCACATCAGGAAGATCTCTGTATGGAAATGTTTTGGCCACATTTCTCATTTGGGGGGTAGGGAGGATCTGGACATGAAAGGCTAGTGACAGTCCCCTCCACCTTTTTTTTTTTTTTGCAGGGGGTTTTCCATTGCCTTCTAAATTAGTTGTCCTAAGAATCACCTTTTTGGGGCGCCTGGGTGGCTCAGTGGGTTAAAGCTTCTGCCTTTGGCTCAGGTCATGATCCCAGGGTCCTGGGATCGAGCCCCACATCGGGCTCTCTGCACAGCGGGAAGCCTGCTTCTCCCTCTCTCTACCTGCCTCTCTGCATACTTGTGATCTGTCAAATAAATAAATAAAATCTTTTTTAAAAAATCACCTTTTCATGTAATGATAGAGTTATAACCAGCCCTGCAGTCTATAAACTGTTAATGTGATTAGGAATGAGCAAGATGTTGACTGGATTATAGGAATACCATATAGAATCTGAATAGAATTTTATCCTTTACTCATTTTTAGATAATTTCATTTTACTCAAAGGAGACTTGATGAGTCACTTAAAAGGGGCACTATTCAAGAGTTAGAATTTAACATAATTTACAATTCAAATATAGAATCAAATTCCTGTATTTTGCCATATTTCGGAGAGAACAGATCTAGGTAAGAGTTTTTATCTGTGGCTAGGGAGGCAAGGTTGCTGACAGGTTCATGATGAAGGAAGACCAACTCTCCTTATTCCAAGTTGCCAGATTCAGGATGATATGCCCATTGCTTTGAGGACTTTTTTTTTTTTTTTCTCAACTTAAAACATCATGTTAAATTTCATCAACTACTTTTCCCCTGGGGTCTATTTGGGATAGCCATTGTCCTTTTCTAGCTTTGTATTAGTTATTGATGGCTGTGTAACAAATTTCCCAAGGTTCAGCAGCTTGAAATAGTACACATCTTGGATTTCTGATCAGTGATCTCTCTTGGTATTCAAGGTCTTTTACAAGATACAATCAAGGTGTTGTCTGTGGTCATCTCAAGGCTCCCATGTACAGAGGATTTTCTTCCAGGCATGTTGCTGGCAAGATTCGTCTCTTTGAAGGTGGGTGGATTGAGGGCCTCTGTGCCATGTTAACTGTTGGCTTGAAATCCCCATCTCTTATCCCATGGGCCTCTCCATTGAGCAGCTCAGCACATGGCAATTGGCTTCATTCTGAGTAGGAAATCACAAAACTACTAATGGGTGAGCAAGACAGAAGCCAGCCTGTCACCTGGTCTCAGAAGTGACATGGCACTTTCGGCACATTCACTGGAAGCAGTTCCCAGATCCAGCTCACACTCAAGGTCAGGGAATGATACAATCTTGTGAACACCAGGAGGCAGGGATCATGGGAGCCATTCTAGAAATCTTCCACAAGCTTTACTCATTTTTTTATATTAAAAATACATGACAGAAGAAATAAGACTGCCTTTAGACTAGGAATGTAAAAACCAGAGGACGCTGCAGCAAGTTCACTATTGTTAGCTGTGAACATTTTCAGAGCTTAACTGTCTTCTAAGAGTCTGGAAAGAACTTCCCTACAATTCATGTGACTATTTTTCGGTTCAAAACTTGTGAATATTTCTCTGAAACACTGCTTAATATAATAGGACAAAGTCATCAGTTGAAGAATAGAACATTTGAAAAGCATGGTTCAATACCTAGATTTCTGATAAAAATTCCTTCTAGCAATCAGCAGTTACTCATAATGTTTCAATAAAGTATGTACCGGCTCAGTGGCCTGCTGGCACCAGATGTTACAGAGTATGACAAAGCTGGGCAGGTGAAAGCACTTTCAGATAAAAGCTGTTTCTTGATCCTAAATAACACAGAAAGTAAAATTGCTCTGTAGCTATTTGCAGAGACAGGCCAGTGGTAACTACTTTTTTCTTTCGTCTTTCTTTGCTCCTTGATCTGTGTCTGTATGATTGCAAAGCTTGGAGTTTTTGCCTTTCTTTGCTTTCTCCTCAGTATACACCTTTTGTGAAATCTACTCATCCATCTTTTCGAAGCTGTGGCCGTGATTGATGCACTCTGCACCTCAATAGGACACTGTGTTCTAACAACCAGCTCAGAAAGTCCTCACTGCCACGTCGGTAACACACTGCGTTGGTAGGCAACCTAACACTAAATTCACCTTAAAAAAATTTTTTTAACTTCACTGGAAGATTAATTTGAAGATTTAAATGGTCTAAGAGCCTAAGGATGCTTTTACTTTTTATTTTAACTAAGATTATTTTACTTTGGAAGCTGTTGGGTAGGAAATGCTAACTTCTCCCTACAAGGAAAAAGGATTCTTTGCCAATTCTAGAGACTCTGGAAAATGAGACAAGCAAGGAAATAAAAAAATAAGGTCTATTTCCAGTTCAAGGGTCATATTCTTTACTGTGAAGCATCCAATCCAGGATTACATAGAAGAGTTCTTACACGGTCTGGATATTCATCTCTATAAATTCACTGCTTTATTTATTTTTTATTTATTCATGGGAGACAGAGCGAGAGAGAGAGAGGCAGATGCAGAAGCAGGCTCCCCGCTGAGCAGGGAGCTCAATTCAGGACTCGATCCCAGAACCCTGGGATCATGACCCTAGCGAAAGGCAGACGCTTAACCGTCCAAGCCACCCAGGCACCCAAAATACACTGCTTTAGGGCGCCTGGGTGGCTCAGTGGGTTAAGCCGCTGCCTTCGGCTCAGGTCATGATCTCAGGGTCCTGGGATCGAGTCCCACATCGGGCTCTCTGCTCAGCAGGGAGCCTGTTTCCTCCTCTCTCTCTCTCTGCCTGCCTCTCTGCCTACTTGTGATCTCTCTCTGTCAAATAAATAAATAAAATCTTTAAAAAAAAAAAAAATACACTGCTTTAAAAAAACATATACTCAAGGGACACCTGGGTGCTCAGTCAGTTAAGCGTCCAACTCCAGGCTTTGGCTCAGGGTTGTGAGATCAAGTCCTGTGTCGGGCCCCACACTCAGCACAGAGTTTGCTTGAGATTCTCCCTGTCCCTCACTACGCCCCTCCTCTCTCTCTCTGAAATAAACAGAATCTCAAAAAGAATTTACTCAAGACAGTATATACTAAACATGCACCCCAGCCATTAGCTTCTTGGGTTTTTATAGTCATTAAACAAATCACAGAAGTATATAAAAAGTGACTAAAAAAAGCAAATTCAGAATTTTTAATTTGTTGAGGTATATAAAACATGGGAAATTGATTTTGAAGGGACCATCTGAGGTCAACTTGTCACCGTGGCTCAGAACTCAAATCATTCGCCAAACTCAAGAGATACAGCACACAAATCTTTAATTTCTAGAATATACATTGTTTCCTTTAGATTTAATAAAGATGACAAAAGCAAAACACTGAAGCTATTTTAAAAATCTAGTGCCAAACCTATAAATTGTTAACATTGTTTATTAAGAATTCACAGTAATTGTCTTGCAGTTTGCAGATGCCAAGAAGTCATGGCAACAAAATTATAGAATAGTGTTACATAGATTTAAAATAAAAAAAGTAAAATGCTTTGAAAAAAATTACTATAGAATAAATTACATTTTAAATCAGAATGACCGACAAGCTTACATGGGACATCTGGGCTGCTGTTTAGAGCTGCTTGACCTTTAAAACTTGGCAGCCAGCTAAAGCAGGGGAAAAACAGCAAAGGCAAGGCAAGAGCATAGGACTGGTTCTGAGATGTGGGTACTCACTCCTCTTCTCTGGGCCTCAGAATTCTCCTTCGTGAAGTTGGAACAGATCACCTTTCTTAGATCTTAAAAGCCCCCAACCTCAAGGTCCCTTTCTCATCATGAACAGCACAGCAGACACCATTTTGTATGAGGGCATAATCCCCTTTGAGAATCACTCCTGGAATCACAACTAGGCTTTTCTCCTCTCCTGTTTCATCACTCCACACACTCCTGAAACCTAATTTATCCTGTTCATCAGACAACAGCAGAACTATAAAAATGTTCAGAAGCAGACATGTAGGAGGTTCTTTTAATGCCTAATAATTACATGCAACATGACAAAGACAGACACAAAAGCTGTTAACAAGTCAAAGTGAAAGGAGCCTTCTTAATCTCTTTCGTGTTGTGAAAGGTGGAAAATCTTCTGCTTTTTGTTAACCCTTTACGTTGAAGACTTCCCTGCACAAAAGGTGCATTTGTACACACTTCAGATGTTGGGCTCAGAGTTTCCTGCAATTTGTGGGCACTTGAGTGTTGAGATCTTGTGCTAAACTCAGGATCGTAGGTGAAAGGAAACCCAGCACTTGGAGATGTTCTTAGGGCCACTTAGGAACTGAAGATAATTCTCCCCTCCAGGTTTCCATTTTTTCCACTGTATGGTTAACAACTGGCTTCTATATTTTCTGTGAAGGGTGTAATAACTTCAACAAGATGGCTAAAGTTCATCTTCCATTACTAAAATTTATGGCTTTTACTTTAATAAACAATTTGTAAAGTTTTCTTACCGACTTCAAAGATGAGAGACTATATATTACAGCGATTAGCATTGTGCTGGTAATAATGCCTAAGAAAAGTTTCATTCTCTTCTCTTCCTGTAGTGTACCGCCAAGTAAATGTTTGGCTAAAAAATGTTTAAACAAGGCCTCATACCCATCTATACTTCGATGAAGGCCTACAATATGTGGCAGTTTAAGGCTGGCTCAGCGGATACTGATCATCTGCCTCTTCAGTTCTAACCCCCGTAAGACACAATGATCCAAACCCGATGATTTTAGACTGTATTAAAATGTGCCTTCACTAGATAAAGATTTACCGTTCTGACATCTCTCTGCATTTTGCATCTTTTTTTAAATTCTGAGGAAATGTTGTTCTATATAAAGATCCTCTTTCTTTAGTTGAAGAGAAAGCTAGTCTCTGCAGATAAGTTTGGGTCCTCTACTGTGAAAAACAAAAACTATTTCATTTCTTTTAGCAGCCAGAAACTTTAGAACCAAAATTGTTGTCCAAGCTTTACTTGCTAAGTGGAGTTGCCTGAAGCTACGTAGTTCTATGCTGTTTTAATGTTGAATGTCTTCTTTAAAGGCTCTATTTTGTAGGCCTCTTCATGCCCTTTTAAAAGAAAATAGGATACACATTTCAAAAAATATAGTTACAAGTGACTATAGTTAATGTAGTTAAGCATACTGTATTAGTTTCTATTACAATGTATGTGTTAAAGATGGACTTAACAGCTGTTTTTGTAATGGATATAATTTTACATAGAAAATATGCTAGTTTTCCTTCATGAGCATGAAGAATGAGATCACAGTTATATTAAATATTTACTATGCTGTTCAAATGTTGGCTGGCTACTAACTACTACTAGAATGCCTATTCAACATAGCTACTGAAAGAATTTCTATCTTATCTGGCTCTGGCTCATTAGATCAATGAATACTACATTCATTTAGTCTTTCTACCTTCCAAAATTGTATTTTTAAAACAGGAAATTATGCTGACTTTAAAAAATGTTAAATCATGAATATATAGTATTTATAGGTTTTCTTATCTCCTGGATATTATGTACTTTAAAAAACGAAAAATGTGATATAAGAAACATCTTGAAGGGGTATTTTATATGTATCATATGTAAAGGTCCCAGTTTTCACTAATCTGAGAAAACCCATAGATGTGCTATCTTAAAAAAATCAATGAAATTCAGTGAAACCTCAATCTCTCATTTCATTGAGAATTTACTACAAAAAATATCAAAATGAGAATTGACCTCTTTTAAATGGCATGTCTGTATTAGTTATAATTTGATAAACAGATTTCTTTCCATATTTATCTTAAGATTCAAAATCTCAGTGCAATAACATGATTGAAGAATCATGTAACAATGTATATTTTAATATAAGATTTGTGTAGTGATTTAGAATAAATAACACACAGTGAAAAATTTATCAGAAACTAAATGGAATAACAAAAGGAAACAAAAGCTTATGTACACATTACCAAGGTCTTTACAATAAGTTAATACGTGTAGTTCCGTCACAGCATATTTGTATACAAAGCCACTAATGTGAACACTGGAAGAAATCTCTCGTGTAGGTCTTTAATCTTGATTTAATAAAGTTTGCACAGTATCAAATAATATCAAAAGTCTAAAAAAACACAATGAGTTTTTATATCATGTTTATAAATTATTGTTTATATACCATAAAAAAACATAAGGTCAAAAGTGCAGTTTAAAAAAAAGTGGAAGTTGTTATTCTTGGTAAGAACTAGAAAAATGTATTGTCCCAAGTAAGAAGCAATCTGAAGGCTCTTAGAGTTTCTCAGGAATTTTCCTTGAACTATCATACAACCTTGGCTACTATATGCCATAACATATACCAGTACAAAGGGAGCAAAATCATCTTCTTATAAAAATATCAGGAAACACAAATCTGGTGATGAGAAATGCTGTAAAGAAACATAATTACAGGCCTCCCCCAAAATGAAAGAAACGACATTGCGCACAGGAATGAATAGGCCACCACTGCATGTGACCAAATTTGGGAAAATTCAAAGAATTTCTAGAAGTTTTAATCTTTTTCAAGTTTTTAGTCATGATGGGCAAGGGTGCATATATCCCAGGATTATGAAATCTTCTACTGTAAGACAAAAATATGACTTAAAGGTGATAAATCTTATCATCTACTATTCACAAAAGATAAGGACTAAGGATCCAGTAATTAAAAGGCAGCAGTATAGAAATTAGTCAAGAAGAAACAGATGGGTGCAACAGAACTCTGGGTCTTCATTGGCACTTAGCACAGTAACAAGTTATATTTTGACAAATTCTAGAACAAATGCCTGTATTGAAATATGTGTGGTACAGTAACCATATTTAAGAAACCAAAATGGTCAAATCATGGACTTAAAAAACAAATTAAATTTAAAGAAAAGAAAAACAAAAGGAATGTAGAGATGAATCTTATTTTTAAACTTATTGTGGGATCAAAATGTTGACAAGCTGTATCAACCAGAGCAGTTTCTTGTTGCTGAGCCTAACAGGCAGCCTGAGCCAGGCTCAGCACCACCATTCCCCTCTTCAGATACGGTTTTGCTCGTACCTTGTGTGTGTGACACCAAGCAATAGTGACTGTTACTTTGTTCATGGACTGGAGCAGGTCCCATGATTGGTTTAACACATAGGCTGCCTGAGACAATAAAAGCTTCACCATTACAGTAGGTTAGTGGGAACGAAGGTCTTCTAGTTCTGATAGGAGAAAAGGGTTGGCGGCTGGAGTACGGGTGCTCAGTAGACTGCATACGTACACACTTAATAACTAATGTCCCCTTAGTAGAAGATTAAAAATCAATGGATATGGATGCTTGTGCAGAGTCTTCTCGCCCCCTGACATAAATCTCACAAGGAATCTCCTCCATTACTCTGTCTTCTAGGGCCTGTTCAGGGCACTCATGTGCCTGTTTGAAAGTGTAGCTACTCTTTTTGAAGGTGCTGTTAAATGTTTTCATTGGCTGTGGTTGTGCAAAATCATTTCGGAAAGGCAGTTCCATGGAACTCAGGTTGGTCCTGCTCTGTTTGACACTGGATGCCTGTGACCCACAGTGATGGTCATGGATGCAGCGGGAGGCGGTGGAGGAGCGCCGCATCTTCTGGTAGTTGTCCAGTTCTTCTGACAGGTCGGCCAAGTCTGCAGAAATCTCTTTGTCCCTTAGGGAGAACAGTTCATAATGAGGAGGATCAAACACTTCCTGAAATCCAGTTTTATTAAATGCAGTTTTGCAAGCCATGACCTTTTTTCGAGGCTGTTTCACTTGTACTAAAATAGAAATAATGAGAAGGACCAAGACAATCCCTGATGTGATGCCAATAATTGTTCCATGGGTTTTAGTGACTTGTTCAAACAGTCCTGCTTTTTTCTTTTCTGTAGAAAGAGAAACAATAAGCCTTTCAAAATTCATTGGGTTCTGTCACAAGTTGGTAAAATATTTTTAGGTAAAGCAGAACACGTGGGTCAAATATACTACAGATGATGCCATTTAAAATTAGGTTTATAAACAAATAAAACAATCCCATTAAGATTTCTGGTTAAACGAACCAACAATATAGTCGGATAGATTACATAAAAGAAAAAGGCATACAATTTGCAAATCAAATTAAAAACATGAATCTAGGGGCTCCTAGGTGGCTCAGCTGGTCAAGCATCTGACTTCAGCTCAGGTCATGATCTCCAGGTCCTGGGATCGAGCCCCGAATCGCATTCCCTGCTCAGTAGGGAGTCTGTTTCTCCCTCTCCCTCTGTCTCTCCCCTCACTTGTGCTCTCTCAAATACATAAATAAAATCTTAAAAAAATAAAATAGAAAAATAAAAACATGAATATAGAGGAAATGCCCAAAGAAATACTCTTATTCTATCAGGTCAGGTCAGCTTTCTGCTCTGTGGTGTCTGGCCAACTGCCACATTGAAGTATATCCACAGTATTCCTTTCTTTTTTTTCCCCCACAGTATTTCTACTGATGACCATCAGCAAGACAGGACTAAAGTGACCAAGCTAACCCATTGAGGTATATCATCAAGATCCAACCTTTGAATGATTATCTGAAAATACTTCAAGTCAAGTACTTAAGAAGCCATATCAGATCACACTAAATTCTCATAGTAAGATATTCACTGAACTCTTGGAGGATAGAAGGCAGGTAAACTTTAAGACTGAGACAGTGATTTGACAATGCCTGTAGATATTCAGTTATTACCACAAGTCACCTTAGATATACACTAGAAATATAGCATAGAAAATTTTATAAAATGAAAAAGCAGTTCTTACTAGCCTGCTTTTACTGCTTTTTAAGACTGAATCCATCAGTATTTTTAAATAGTATTACTGTATAATTTTAAAAATATTAGGTCACTTTCTAAATTATTCTGAGAATAAGGTATCTTTACAATACGAATGACTAAAATAACGCATGAAATACCGTGACAGATTTTTGAACAACTTCAGATAAAAAACATAGTACATAAAAAAAAGAATACTTTCATTGAGAATAAATATTTTTTCTTTGCTTTTACCACATACCAGAGATGCATGATCTATTTAAAGGAACAGTTATATTCTATGTTTCCATTTGGGCCAAAGCAGCTATGCTAAGCACAGTTATAGAGAACATTTTAAGTGTTTCTTAATGAAGGGCAATGGCCACTTTTCTCTCAAAAAGGTTGGCCTTTGCCAGCGCACTCACCTTTACAGTGATTTTCATCCCAAGGGTATGCACAGTTCTGAACACCGTTACAGACTAAAGAATTATTGATGCACATGTTGCTGTGGCAGAAGAAAGTGCTACCTGTGCAGGGAGCTGCAGGAAAGAAGAAGTTTGTTGCTAAGAACTCATCCTGGTTTACTGACCCTTCCTCCTTCCATGAGTACCCTCTGTACTAGAGACACAGTAAGACAAGGGCCAGTACTCTCTGAGATGGTCTGAGGTAAACACTTTTTACTCCAGCTGGGTGCCAAACGTCATTTTTAGCGTAATGAGAGTATGAATACATTTGCCATGGTGCTTACGGAACTAGCATACAGCCTGGAAAATTTTTTCAAAATGTTAAAAGAAAATGTTGGTGAGGATGTGGAGACTCTGGAACCCTTGGTGCACTGCTGGGGGAAATGTGAAACAGTACAGCTGTTGTGGTGAACAGGATGGGGTTTCCCCCAAATTCCCACCCATTACTGTCTGCTCCAGCAATTCCACGCCCAGGTGCATACCCCAAACACTGGAAAGCAGGGGCTCGAACACAGAGTACACCAGTGATCGCAGCAGCATTAGTCACAAAGCCTACAGCAGCATTATTCCACCAAAAGGCGGAAACAACCTAAATAAATGTCTGTTGATGGGTGAATGGGTAACCACAGTGAGGTACACACATAAGTAATGGACTATTATTCAGGGTTAAAATTCAGAAGAAAATTCTGACAAATGCTACAACATGGATGAATCTTGGAGACAACATGCTTGAAAGAAGCCAGACACAAAAGAACAAATTATGTATGAGTCCAGGTATAGGAGGTACCCAGCGTGTTAGTTCATTGAAAGGAAGAGAGAACATCAGCTACCAGGCCCCAGGAGAGGGGAATGGGGCGTTGGATGGGACAGTTTCAGCCGGGGATGCTCAAAAATTTCCGGAAATGGACAGTGCTGATGGGTGCACAAAGATATGAATGTACCTAGTGCCACTCAACTACGCACTTAAAAATGGTTACAAGGGCAAATTTTATGTAAATGGTTACAACAGCAAATTTTATGTTACGTAGATTTTACCAGAAAAAAAAAAATCACTCCTTGGAATTTGTAAGTTAAATTTTTTAAAATGATAAAGATATATGGACTATATACCATGTAACTTCGTGTTTTATGTAAACTGTTCTGTTCTTCAGCCTGAAATGTCTCCTCCTTCCTTCCTGGTGACTACCTGCTCATCTTTCAAGAACACTGAAAATGCAGCCCTCTCTGTGAAGATTCCCTCAATTCTCCTAGGTACCTAGTGTGACTCCTGTGTTCCTGTCATACTCTAAGATGTGCTTCTATTTAACACTTCTCCTGTATATGTAAACATTTGTTACACTACATTATGACTCGGTGTGTTTACTTCTATTAAGAAATAAAGTCCTGGACTGGAGACAAAAGTACCAACATAGTAATAGTGTGTTTTTCAGTATAAAGACATATACACAAGAATCTGAAAGCCAGGAGGCATGATGGCTTTTCTCTCACATTCACAGAAGCCCGTAAAAATCAACTAATCGTTGTGACTTCCAGAAATATAATAAAGCAAAATGCATTTCCTGTCTAAAAAATTCTACATTTATGATAGGTATCTCATCAAAGAAAGAAAACTGAACACCACTCTCTATTATACTGATAGACCTCAAATATTTTTATATTTTTTTTAAAAGCTTATTTTCAAGATGAAAAGAAATACATAAAATTTTATAGGACTAATAATAACTGGATTTCCTCCCCTAAATATTATCTTTTTAAAAAACAAATGTACAATGAACCTTATCAAAACAGTGAATTTAGTATTTCTTTCCCCTCTAAAGAGAAGGCTTTCTCTTTAGGTTACAAACACAGGAAGTTTTGGAATACAACACAATACACATTGTCCAATTGCATCACCAGTAATAAAACCAACAGTTTGGCAAACATAAACAAACAAACAAGACTGTTTGGTATCCACCTGCTTGATTTTACCAGATTTTACCAGAAATCTGGTATTTCTCAATTTGGCTCTGAAGATGGGCTGGAAAAATAGGTATTTATTGAGACCACAGGAATATTATCAAAAGGACAAGAAATAAGTGTCAGTGGAGATGTGGAAAAATGGGACCCCTTGTGCACTGTTGGTGGGAATGCAAACTGGTGCAGCTACTGTGGGAAACAGTATGGAGGTTTTGAGGTTCCTCAAAAAGTTAAAAATTAAAAATAGAATTACTATATAATCCAGCCATTCCACTCTTGGATATTTATCCAAAGAAAATGAAAACCCTAATTCAAAAAGATATAGACACCCCTATGTTCACCGCAACATCATTAACAATAGTCAAGATACGGCAGAAACCTCAGTGTCCATAAATGGATGAATGAATAAAGATGTACTACATAGGGGTGCCTGGGTGGCTCAGTAGGTTAAAGCCTCTGCCTTTGGCTCAGGTCATGATCCCAGGGTCCTGGGATCGAGCCCCGCATCAGGCTCTCTGCTCATCAGGGAGCCTGCTTCCTCCTCTTTCTTTGCCTGCCTCTCTGCCAAATAAATAAATAAATAAAATCTTAAAAAAAAAAAAAAAGATGCAATACATATATAAATTGGAGTAATGGATGGAACTAGAGGGTATTATGCTAAGCGAAATGAGTCAATCAGAGAAAGACAATTTTCGTATGATCTCAGTGATATGAGGAATTTGAGAAACGAGACAGAGGATCACAGGGGAAAGGAGGGAAAAATGAAACAAGACAAAACCAGAGAGAGACAAACTATAAGAGACTCTTAATCTCAGGAAACAGTGTTACTAAAGTGGAGGGGGCTGGGGGAATGGGGTGGCTGGGTGATGGACATTGGGGAGGGTATGTGCTATGACAAATGCTGTGAATTGTGTAAGACTGATGAATCACAGACCTGTACCACTGAGACAACTAAAACGTTATGTTAATAAAAATGAAAATGTTTCTACAAAACAAAAACTGGAGTATTACTGAGCCATAAAAGAGTGAGATCTTGCCATTTGTGACAACATGGATAGACTGAAAGGGTATGCTAAGTGAAATTAGTTAGAGAAAGACAAATACATATGATTTCACTTATATGTGGATTCTAAAACAAACAAATTCACCAACAAAACAGAAAGACACATAGATCTAGAGAACTAATGGTTGCCAGAGGGAAGGGGATGGGGAGACAGGACAAAGTAGGGCAAGGGGCCTAAGAGGCACAGTCTTTCAGTTATAATATACGTAAGTCACAGGGATGTGATGTACAGCACAGGGAATATAGTCGATAATATTGTAACAACTTTGTATAGTGACAGATGAAACCTAGACTTATTGTGGTGATCATTTCATAATGTATGTAAATATCAAATCACTGAAACTAATACCATATTGGATGAATGTCAGTTATTCTTCAAGTAAAACAAAAAATAACACCCAAAATTGCTTTGAGATTAGAGGGCAAATATATAATCTCTCTCTAAGGCAGAATCCCCAAAAGGTAAAAGTCACCCAAGTTCTAGTTCAGCAGGCTAATCATTGATGATTAACTACTATGAGCCAGGATTGGTGAAACCCTTCTCCTTCCCCATTATAAACTACATTGAGTTTCAGCACGAGTTTTATCCATATACAATTAAATACTCTTTGTAAAAAAACTTTTAGACTTTCTTATTTGCTGGGTACTTACCCACTCCTGTTCAAGTATAATAACCCCTAGGTGGCTCTAATGACTCAAGAATTTAAAATAAAATAGCTAAGAACTGTGAGTTTGGGAAATAGTGCTATGAAACAGAGAGAAGAGATAATGATGGACTAGTAATTAATAAAAATTGTTTCTGTTATTAGTTAACCTGTCTAACTTAAAATTTTAACTGACTCCCTGGGTCTCTGCTTCCTCTTTTTAAATGAGTGGGCTGGACTACCGGGTATTTCAGACTTCTGGTTCTCAAATCAATGAGACTGGGGCACGTGGGTGGCTCAGTCAGTTAAGTGTCTGCCTTCAGCTCAGGTCTTGATCAAGCCCCGTGTTGCGGGGGAAGGTCCCTGCTTAGTGGGCAGTCTACTTCACCCTCTCCCTTTGCCCCTCCCCACCATTCGTGTTCTCTGTCTCTCAAATAAGAAAATCTTAAAAAAAAAAAAAAAAAAAAAAAAAAAGACTTAAAAAAAAAGATTTTATTTACTCATTTGACAGAGAGAGATCACAAGTAGGCAGAGCAGCAGGCAGAGAGAGAGGGGGAAGCAGGCTCCCCACTGAGCAGAGAGCCTGATGTTGGGCTTGATCCCGGGCCCCGAGATTGTGACCTGAGCTGAAAGTAGAGGCCTAACCCACTGAGCCACTCAGGTGCCCCTCAAATAATAAAATATTTTTTTTGTTGTTAATAATACATATTTATTTGATTTGATTTTTTATTCATTTAATTTTTATTTTTTATTTTTTTATTAACATATAATGTATTATTAGCCCCAGGGTACAGGTCTGTGAATTGTCAGGTTTACACACTTCGTAGCACATACCTTTCCCAATGTCCATAACCCCACTACACTTTTCCTACCTCCCTCCCCCCGGCAACCCTCAGTTTGATTTTTTGAGATTATCAAATAATAAAATCTTAAAAACAAAAATAAAATCGATGAGACAGAAATTAGTGGTCTCAATCATGTTGATACTTCTATTCTCAATCATGTTGATACTTCTATTCTCAGAAGAATCATGTATATAACCAGTAATTTACTCAGAGACTGAATCCACCAAATGGTATTATTTAACCATTAAGTATTTCATGATTCTTTAAGAAATGCTTAGGGGCACCTGGGTGGCTCAGTGAGTTGAGGCCTCTCACTTTGGCTCAGGTCATGATCCCAGGGTCCTGGGATAGAGCCCTGCATCGGGCTCTCTTCTCAGCAGGGAGCCTGTTTCCTCCTCTCTCTCTTCCTGCCTCTCTGCCTACTTATGATCTCTATCTGTCAAATAAATAAATAAAATCTTAAAAAAAAAAGAAAAGAAAAGAAATGCTTGATGGTTTCAAAGCTTATCGTTAAGGACAAAAGATACCAGTTATGTAAATAAGCCATTAGGTTGAGGACAGAAAAGCCAAGGACAAGGTATGTTGGTATTTTATTTCAGTACACAATCAGCTAGTGTAACTACCTCAGCTCTGTCCCATAGATCATAAAATTATATTACACTCAGGTGTGCACTTTAACATAACCAGTGGCCTAGAGAACACACAGTAGTTTTGGATACTTCTAAAAACTGGGGTTTTCTGTTTTGTTTATATGTCATACCACAACTCTTTTTCATACTATATCATATTACCTACTGACCTCTCTAATTTTACTAGTCTTATCCAGTTCACAAACAAAGAGATATGGAACAAAAGCTATTTTCAAGATGGGCTGAGTGAGGTTATAAGCAGCACTGTGGCTTCTAGGTATTCTGATTTTGAATCAAACTATCATTAGGTCTTAAAGTTTATCCATAGAACATTGTGTGACACAGAATATTTTGAAGTCTCTTTATAATCCTCAAAAGGGGGGAACAAAGGTTTTCTGGTCAGTGTTTCTCATTGATTGAACAGTGAGTTGAAAACACCCTCAGTTTTTATTAAAGAGTTCTTTACAACTGCTTCTCACATTATTTAAAGCAATTAGAAAGCAGCGCTGACATCGTCAGATACTGTTTTGTAGAAATGTATTATACTCATAATTATAGATGTGTTACGCTCTATGGATTTTCAGTGGACAAGCAGAGCTGTTTAAAAAGAGAATTGAAGTATCAGTTACTGACATGGGATGCTAATGACATACTTCAACTAAGAACTATAAAAAATGGTTGAATTACTGGAATTTTAAGTAAGGGACAAAGAGACTTGCAAAAATAGTGCCAGTTATAAACTCTTTTCTACTTATAGCCTGAGGACTTTCTACTGGGTCATGGTGTGAGAAAGAAGAAGGTTTAGGCTTTCAGTCCCCCTCCCTTTCTCATGAGATGTGGCAATGGTGCTGAGAGATGGTCTGTCCCTCAACGAGGCCTGCAGGACCGCCACAGGCAGTATGTCACTGAGAATCCCATTATGGATTTATTCTAACAAAAATAACTTCTGCTGCTTTCACAGTTGTAGTCCTAGAAATTATTTTCCTAAAACCATATCCTGTCTTGAAGGGTGAGATATATATTAGTATTCAGTGCTTGGGAAGTACTGTTCTGTATCATTCGTTTTAGCCAAGTTATATTATTTTAGTCATATCTATAATCTATAATGGGTAGAATTAGTCCATCCATATAAACCTTTTCTAAAATATTGATTGTTTTCATGAATGGATTCATAACAATTACACATCATTAATAGCTTAGAGAAAAACAAAAGAGTTCAACACTTTGAATCAATGATGAGCACATAAAAATGTACTATTTGGAGCTCTCTAAGGTGCTTATTAAAAGGAGATTTCCAAACTGGGACTTTTGTTTTATAAAAACTTACAAAGTCCTTTATTTGATCATATACATGACTTTTTGATTTTTGGAGGGATAGTTTTCCTGTTCTTCATGGATAATAAAGCTAAATTTAGGATATGGAGCTAAGTCTTATATTTAGTGATTATTGTGAAGATATAACTTGAGGGAGACTTTCCACGTATTTACTTATCAGATCTGTGCTGATGGAGAAATCATTAGTGTCTATAGAGAAATACCTTAACTAAAACACATTAGAGAAGAATTTTGCTTTTAAGATTTGTATCAGTGATGCCCAAAATAAATACAATGCGAGCCAAAATGTGACCAAGTAGCCACATTATAAAGATCTTTAAAAAGAAACAGGTGGAATGAATTTTACTAATAGCTTATTTAACCCAATATATCTGTGCAGAAAAGAGTTACTACAGCGGGACTGAGGTCACTACCTTCAGAAGGGTCTGTGTGCAAGGTTGGCCCTTAGTTCTGACTGATAAGGTTCATGGTGCCTAGAGTTTGTGTGAACAATGTCATTTATGCCGAATACCTTCTTTCCTTCTGTGAGTCCACAATTTTGGTACAGGCAACGCAGGAAGTGTCTGTGAGACCAGTTCCTAGTAAAAACCTTGGGTGCTGAGCTCGAATGGGCTTCTCTGGACATTGTCTCATAGACACTGTCTATGTTACTGCATTTTTTGTTGCTGGAGAAACACATGCTCAGTGTGTCCTTCATACGAGGGAGCGAGCATTGAGGAACGCTGTGAGGACTTCTCTGACAGGACTCGGACAGTAACTCCCATTTGTTGGTCACATATCCTTTACTGTCAGAAATCTCAGCTGTAACTATTCAAATACATGCAGAGTCCTGTGAGTCTTTCTAGCAAATCACCTAACATGTGGGTGGTGTTGGGGAGCCCTGAAACAATCCCCAAAACACTCTCATTTAACACATATAAAATATTCATGAGGTATTTTACATTATTTCCTGCCAAGTCATTGAAATCCAAGACTTATCTTTATAAATATAGCACATTTCAATTTAGATGGGCCACATTATGAGTGTTCAACAGCCACATGGGGCTGCTGGACACGACTGGAAAGCGCAGGTACACGATGCTGGGAATAAATAAACTGAGGAGAAAGGGAAACGGCTGAAAGGCTTTCTTGCTAACTGAAACTATATCTTTGTATGAAGCACTGCTTTGTAGTTATTTGAAGAAGTGAAGCAGCCTTTACATAGCAGTTTTTTTCAAGTGTGAAAAGTTGATAAAAATTTTTTTGGAAATAGCTTATATGCATCCATAGGGCAACAAGAGGCAGCAACACAGTTTGCTCCTGGTAAATATCACTGCTGCGCTCTTGACATTTCCAGCTACTTGAGAAACTCACTAAGTCCAAAATAACTCAATACTTATTCCACTTATCTCTCCAATTTTTATTTCCAAGTCAGTCAGACCGAAACTGTAGGTATCTTTGACTCATTCTGTTACTTTTCAGTCTGGTCAGTCACCAAATCCTTGTTGCTTCTATTTCCACAACTCTCCCTCCGTCTCTGCTCTAGTTCAGACCATCTTCGTCTAGGCCCCTGACTATGGAAGTTAGCCTCCCTTCTCCATAGCCTCCACACTCCAGTTGAAACAAGGTTCTGATTATGTCAAAATTCCCCAATGCCTGTGATAGGAACTCCAATTTTAGCCTTTAATTTAAAGGCCATCTAACTTTGGTTTTGGTCTACCTCTCTTGACATATTTTTCCTCTCTTCTCTCTTCTACCACTTCTTCTGATCAAATAAGCCTGGGCTGTATGTGTTTTGTTCATTCCATAGCCTGTTTGGAATAACAACCTCAGTTATTCAACATTTCTACCTTCTAAAATCTACCTGCCCTCAAGGATAAATAAACTCAAAGGCCCTCCTTTCAAGGACTACTTGCTCCATAATTGATGCTGTCTACTAGAAGTAACCTAGATATTTAATCAGGAAGCACTTCATTTTCTGTCTCAAACAGTGTTTGTTATTGTTATTCCTGCAACTGCCCCATTTGCATGTATGTTACCTCACTTGAAAGACCATCCTTTAGAGCAGGGACTGTTTCATTCATTTTCGTATCTTCATAGCAAACACAGTATTTCATACGATAAATGTTAAATAAATGAATGGAAGGCAAGTAGGAAGGCTGATTGGCTAAATTGGCTTCATAACCCAACTAGCCATCCGGCAATTCATCAAGTCTTTTAAATTATAGATGGAAGAGTTCAGTTATGATAAAGCTTATGTAGGTCACATACAATCATAATCTTAACAAAGAATCCATGGAATAATAATAATAATATAATATCTTAAAATTATATCTCTTTCTCTTATGAGAACAATACAGAAGATATACACTTATTTTTAAAATATACGTGGCATGAACATACACAGTCACCTATACTGGGGCAGTGTGGATAAGTCTTTAAATGGTAATTTTTTTCATACAGAGGTGACCGTGAGGAAAGGGACTAGTCAGAGGGCTTAATCAGCACTATCCAAATATAGATTAAAGTTAAACCAAGCCAGTCAAAACCTAGCCAAACACATGATGGTATTTTTGAAAGCAGTTTTTCAAAAAATATCAAAGCTAATTAATAGGATTTGTATTTATAATAAGCAAAATCAACAAAATAATTACTAGGAAGTATAGACAAGTCACTTGGATTTTTATAGGAGATAGAAAGGCAATAGAACCAATTTTTCCTGGGATTTGTTCACGTGAATTATCAGGAGTTAAAGGAAAGAATCCTAAAATCTGTCCTCGGACATTTTCCACTTTTAAGCTGGGTCAGTGTCTATACATGAGTTACCCCATTCTTCAATATAAAAAGGTTCTCACATGCTCACAAAATAGTAAACATGACTTTTAAAGACGTAACCAACTCATAGAAAGACAAACACGTAACCACACACACACACACAAAATCTAAAGAATATACACAAAAGGAAATTCCAATATGTTGCCACAAAAAAAATCTAACCACAAAAGAAGGTTGTGATGAAGAAAACAAGGGACAAAAAGCTTTAAGACATTTAGAAAACTAACAGCAAAAGGGAAGAAGTCCTTCCATCTCAGTAATCACTATAAAGGTAAATGAGTCAAACCCTCCATTCAAAAAGCAGAGATTGGCAGAATAGATAATTTTAAAAACCCCCAGAGGATCCCACTATACACTGTTCTACAAAAGGCTCACTTTAGATCTAAAAATATAAATTGACTGAAAGTGAAAAAAAGGAGAAAGATATTCCATGCAAATAGTTACCAAAAGATAGCTGGACTGGCCATACAAATATTAACAAAAAATAGACTTCAAATCAAAACTGTTGCAAGTGACAAAGAGGGACACTATATTGGTAAAAGGGGTCATTAAGAAGATACAACAATTATAAAAAAATATAAACCAAAAGTCAGACTCCTAAAATATAAGAAGCAAACACTATCAGAATTCAAGGCACAATTAGGTATTCTACAATAATGGTTGGAGAGTTCACTATCCCACTTTCAATAATGAGTAGAACAATTACACAGATTAATAAGCAAATAAAGAATAACACTATAAACCAAATAGACCTAATAGATATATACAGAAAGTTCCATCCAGCAACAGCAAAATACACATTTTTTTCAAGCATATATGGAACTTTCTCCAGGATGGACCATATGTTACACCACATACACACAAAAATCTTAAAAGACTGACATCATACAAAGTATCTTTTCCAATCACACTAAAATAAAACTAGAAATCGGGCGCCTGGGTGGCTCAGTGGGTTAAGCCGCTGCCTTCAGCTCAGGTCAGGATCTCAGGGTCCTGGGATCGAGTCCCGCATCGGGCTCTCTGCTCAGCAGGGAGCCTGCTTCCCTCTCTCTCTCTGCCTGCCTCTCCGACTACTTGTGATTTCTCTCTGTCAAATAAATAAAATAAAAAATCTTTAAAAAAAAAAAATAAAAAAAATAAAACTAGAAATCAATAACAGAATGAAAACTGGAAAATTCATAAAGATGTGGAAATTAAATTATACACTCTTAACCCACTAACTGGTCAAAGAAGAAATCAGAAGGGAAATTAAAGAATACCTTGAGATAAATGAAAATGAAGACACAACACAGCAAAACTTTATGAGATGCAGTGAAAACAGCGCAAGAAGGAGATTTATACCTATAAATGCTACATTAAAAAAGAAGAAAGATCTCAAATCAGTAACTTAACCTTAAAGGATGAGGAAAAAAGGAAAAAGTAAACTTGGAGTTCTGTGCCTTTGTCAGAAATGCTAAAATTATAGAGAAGAGAAATAGAAAATGGAAAAATTAGAGAAAAGAAAAAAAAGGTTCTTTGAAGAGAACAAAACTGGCAAAACTTTAGTTACAATGACTAAAGTAAAAAGAGAAACAGATGAAGATTCAAATTACTAAAATCAGAAACTCAAGTGGCGACAATATTGTAGATGTTACACTATGAAAGGGATTAAAAGAGAATCTTAAAAACAATTCTGCACCAACAGACAAACTCCTAGAAACATACATTCTACCCAAACTGAATGAAACTAAACAGAAAATTTGAATAGCTCTCTAACTAGGAGTTTGAAACAGTAATCAAACTATCTCCCAATAATGAAAAGCCCTGGGCTGGATGGCTTCACTGGGAAATTCTACCAAATGTTTACAGAACATCAATTCTCAAACTCTTCCAAAAAGCTGGAGAGAAAGGGTTACTTCTTTTTGATTCTATGGACCAGCATGACCCTGATAGCAAAGACAGACAAAGATACTACAAGAAAATAAAAGTACAGACCAATATCCCTTATGCATATTGATGCAAAAATCCTTAACAAAATATTAGCAGTGAATTCAGCAACATTTTAAAAGGATCATACACCATGACCAAGTGGGACTTATTTCTGGAACATAAAAATGGATTTATATACAAAATCAATCAATATAATACAACACATTAACAGAATAAAGAGAAAAAAAATGACATAACCATCTCAACTGAATCAGAAAAGCTTTTGAGAAAATTCAACATCCTTGCATGATGAAAACACTCAATAAACTAGGACCAGAAGAAAACTTCCTCAACATGATAAAGGTTATATATAAAAACCCCACGGCTAAAACCTACTTAATGGTAAAAGGCTAAAAGCTTTGCTCTTAAGATCAGAAAGAAGACAAAGGTGTCTCCTTTAGCTTCTATTCAATATAGTTCTAGAAGTCCTGGCAAGAAAAGGAAATAAAATGGTACCCCAAATTGGAAAATTACCTGTTTGCAGACAATATCATCTTATATGAAGAAAACTTTAACAAGATTATGTGCACGTGTGCGCATGCGCGCGCGCGCACACACACACAATTACACACACACACACCCAGCTAATAAACTAACTCAGCAAGTTGCAGGATACAAACACAACACAGAACAATCAGGTGATTTTCTACACACTCACAATGCAGACTTGTAGACTTGCATACTAAGCAGTACTAAACACTCCTGAAAAAAATTAAAGACAACAAATAAATGGAAAGACATCCTGGGTTCATGGGCTGGAAAACTTAACATTTATTAAGATGACACTACTAAACTACTCAAAAGCAATCCACAGATTCATTATGATTTTTATTAAAAAAAACCCAAAGGTGTTTTTAGCAGTGCCTTCTGTAAGAGAAGGAAAGGGCTTCTAACCCTTTCGGTCTCGGGGCTGGGCTAAGGAAAACACAGTTGAGCCTGGGTCATCTTGTGGTGACAGGAAGTAAGAAAATAATTTAATTAAAAAAAAAGGAAGGGCACATCAAAAGTTGAAAGGGACAACTTGAAGGAGCTCCCAAGGGCTGAAGCTGGGACTTTGAGTAATAAATTATTATTAATATTATAATAATTACATGTTATATATAATTATATATACAATAATGGCATAAAATAAATACCAATAAACTCATACTGATAAAAATCACTGAAGAGATAAATGGGAAAAATAACTCTTCCTCACAGTAGAATTACAACTAATAAACAGAATAATAATGGAAGCAGAAAACTACCATTAGGTAAACATTACAATAATTCCTATCACAGGCAGAAATCATTAACAGATGCTAAAATTAGTGAGCAAAGGGATATTTGCATAGTCTCAAAAAAAATTATTACCTAGAAATGAAAATATCAGTAACTTTATGGTGGAAAAGCCTGACAGACAGCACCTTAAGGAAGTGACCAAAGTTAGCATGAGACAAATCCACATGTACCCCCCTACCTCACTGGTGTGATGAGCTAAGAAAGGTGTAGTATCATTTCTGTGATATTGACAGAAATATGTAACCTCAAAAGAATCGAGAAAACATCAGACAAACCCAAACTGACATTCTACTAAAAAAATGGCCAGTGCTCTTCAAATATATTAAGGTCATTAAAGACTGAGAAACTGTCACAGATTGAGGAGACTCAAGGATAGATATTAAGTAAATGCAGTGTGGGATACTGCATCAGAAAAGACATTAATGAAAAAACTAGTGACATGTGGATAAGGTCTATATATATATTGGTCGATAATACTAAATCAGTGTTAATTTTCAGTTTTACCACATTATTAGGGGAATCTGAGTGAAGAATATATGAAAACTCTATAGTAGAGAGGGAGGAGCAAGATGGCATAGGAGTAGGAGACCTAAATTTCATCTGGTCCCAGGAATTCATCTAGATAGTTATCAAACCATTCTGAATACCTATAAACTTAACAGATTGTTCAATTCTATGAATAGAAAAGAAAATTTGAATAGATCAAATATTTTTGATATATATTTGAATAGATCAAAAAAAAAAATAGATACTTTCTATTTGACTTGGTTAGTGTGTATTTTCCTGGGGTTGTTGTTAGCCTTCCAGCACTTTGTTCTGTCATTCATCTATTCTTCTCTGGACAAAATGACAAGGCAAAAAAACTCACCTCAGAAAAAAAGAAGAGGCAGTAACGACAGCTAGGGACCTAATCAATATGGACATTAGTAAGATCTCAGAACTAGAGTTCAGAGTGACTATTAAAAAGATGCTAACTGGGCTTGAAAAAAAGCACAAAAGATAGTAGAGAATCACTGGAGAAATAAAGTCCCTTTCTGGAGAAATAAAAGAACTAAAATCTAACCAAGTTGAAATCAAAAAAGCTATTAATGAGGTATAATAAAAAATGGAGGCTCTTAATGCTAGGATAAATGAGGCAGAAGATTATCACTATATTAGTGATATATAAGACTAAATGACGGAGAATAAAGAAGCTGAGATTAAAAAAAGAGAGATAAACAACTACTGGATCATGAGGGGAGAATTTGAGAGATAAGTGATACCATAAAACAAACAATATTAGAACAACTGGGATCCCAGAAGAAGGAGAGAGAGAGAGGCAGAAGGTATATTGGAGCAAATTATAGCAGAGAACGTTCCTAATTTAGGGAAGGAAACAAGCATCAAAATCCAGGAGGCACAGAGACCCCCCCCTGAAAATCAATAAAAATAGGTCAATACCCCGTTATCTAATGGTAAAACTTACAAGTCTCAGAGACAAAGAGAAAATCCTGAAAGCAACTCGGGGCAAGCGGTCTGTAACCTACAATAGTAGATAAATTAGATTGGCAGCAGACCTATTCACAGAGACCTGGCCAGCCTGAAAGGACTGGCATGATATATTCAGAGCACTACACGAGAAAAATATGAAGCCAAGAATACTATACCCAGCTAGGATACCACTGAAAATAGAAGGAGAAATAAAAAGCTTCCAGGACAAACAAAAACTAAAAGAATTTCCAAACACCAAACCAGTCCCACAGGAAATACTGAAAGCGGTCCTCTAAGCGAAGAGGGAGCCTAAAAGTAACAGACCAGAAAGGAACACAGACGATATACAGTAACAGTCATCTTACAGGAAATACAATGTCACTAAATTTATATCTTTCAATAGTTACCCTGAATATAAATGGGCTAAATACCCCAATTAAAAGACACAAAGCATCAGAATGGATAAAAAACCAAAACCCATCAATATGCTGTCTACAAGAAACTCATTTTAGACCCAAAGATACCTCCAGATTTAAAGTGAGAGGGTGGAAAACAATTTACCATGCTAATGGTCATCAAAAGAAAGCCAGAGTGGCAATCCTTATATCAGATAAATTAGATTTTAAGTCACAGACTATAGTAAGATATGAGGGAGGACACTATATCATACTTAAAAGGTCTGTCCAACAAGAAGATCTAATAATTTTAAATTTCTATGCCCTGAACATGGGAGCAGCCAATTATATAAACCAATTAATAAGAAAATCAAAGAAACACATCAACAATGATACAATAATAGTAGGGGACTTTAACATCCCCCTCACTGAAATGCACAGATCATCTAACCAAAAGATCAACAATAAAGGCTTTAAATGACACACTGGACCAGATAGACATCACAGATATATTCAGAACATTCCATCCCAAAGTAACTAAATATACATTCTTCTGTAGTGCACATGGAACATTCTCCAGAATAGATCACATCCTGGATCACAAATCAGGTCTCAACCGATAGCAAAAGATTGAAATCATTCCCAATGAAATGCACTTGTAAATAAGAGCATGTTTTCAGACCACAATGCTTTGAAACTAGAACTCAACCAGAAGAGGAAAGTTAGAAAGAACTCAAATACATGGAAGGTAAAGAGCATCCTACTAAAGAAGGAATGGGTCAACCAGGAAATTAAAGAAGAATTTAAAAAATTCATGGAAACAAATGAAAATGAAAACACAACTGTCCTTGGGATGCAGCAAAGAGAGCCCTGAGAGCAAAGTATATAGCAATACAAGCCTTTCTCAAGAAACAAGAAAAGTCTCAAATACACAATCCAACCCTATACCTAAAGGAGCTGAAGAAAGAACAGCAAAGAAAGCCTAAACCCAGCAGGAGAAGAGAAATAATAAATATTAGAGCAGAAATCAATGAAACAAAAGAACAGTAGAACAGATCAATGGAACTAGGAGCTTGTTCTTTGAAAGAGTTAATAAGACTGATAAAACCCTTGGTCAGACTTATCAAAAAGAAAAGAGAAAGGACCCAAATTAATAAAATCACGAATAAAAGAGGAGAGATTACAACCAACACCAAAGAAATACAAACAATTATGAACATAATTATAATTATAGTTAAGAACATATTATGAGTAACTATATGCCAGCAAATTTGACAATCTGGAAGAAATTGGTGCATTCTTAGAGATGTATAAATTCTCACAACTGAACTAGAAAGAAACAGAAAACCTGAACAGACCCATAACCAATAAGGAGATTGAAGCAGTCATCAAAAAATCTCCCAACAAAACAAACAAGAGCCCAGGACCAGATGGCTTTCCAGGGGAATTCTACCAAACATTTAAAGAAGAATTAATAGCTATTCTCCTGCAACTGTTGCTAAAAATAGAAATGGAAGGGAAACTTTCAAACTCATTTTATGAGACCAGCATTACCTTGATCCCAAAACTGGGCAAAGACCCCATCAAAAAGGAGAATTAGGGCACCTGAGTGGCTCAGTGGGTTAAGCCGCTGCATTCAGCTCAGTCATGATCTCAGGGTCCTGGGATCGAGCCCTGCCTTGGGCTCTCTGCTCAGCAGGGAGTCCGCTTCCCTCCTTCTGTTTCTGTCTGCCTCTCTATTTATGATCTCTGTCAAATAAATACATAAAAATCTTAAAAAAAAAAAAAAAGGAGAATTATAGGCCAATATCCCTGATGAACATGGATGCAAAAATTCTCACCAAAATACTAGCCAACAGGATCCGACAGTACATTAAAAGGATTATTCACCACAACCAAGTGGGATTTATTCCTGGACTGCAAGATTGGTTCAACAACTGCAAATCAATCAGTGTGATACAATACATTAATAAAAGAAAGAACAAGAACCAGCTCAGTAGATGCCAAAAAAGCATTTGAGAAAGTATAGCACTCTTTCTAATCAAAACGTCACAGTGGAGGGAGAGAGGGTTCATACCTCAATATCATAAAAGCCATCTATAAAAAACCCACAGCAAATCTCATTATGAATGTGGAAAGACTGAGAGCTTTTCCCCTTAGGTCATGAACACAGCAGGGCTGTCCACCATCACCACTGCTATTCAACATAGTCTAGAAGTCCTAGCCTCAGTGATCAGACAACAAAAAGAAATAAAAGGCATCCGAATCGGCAAAGAAGTCAAACTCTCACTCTTTGCAGATGATATGATACTATATATGGAAAACCCAAAAGACTCCATTCTAACGAGTAGAACTCATATAGGAATTCAGTAAAGTGTCAGGATATAAAAATCAATATAGAAATATTGATTTTCAGTTGTATTTCAGAGATCAGTTGTATTTCTATATATCAATAACAAGATAGAAAAAAGAGAAATTAAGGAGTTGATACCATTTCCAATTCTACTCATAAGCATAAGATACCTGGGAATAAATCTAACCAAAGAGGCAAAGAATCTGTACTCAGAAAACTTACAGAGTACTCAAGAAAGAAACTGAGGAAGACACAAAGAAATGAAAAAACATCCCATGCTCATGGATCGGAAGAACAAATAATGTGAAAATGTCTATACTACCTAGAGCAATCTACACAGTTAATGAAATGCCTATCAAAATACCATGAAGTTTTTCAAAGAAATGTTGAAAAAGAAAACCAAAGTTGTTGGCATCACAATTCCAGACTTCAAGCTTATTACAAAGCTGTAATCATCAAGATTGTATGGTACTGGCAGAAAAACAGACACATAGATCGATGGAACAGAATAAAGACCCCAGAAATAGACCCTCAACTCTATGGTCCTCTAATCTTCGACAAAGCAGGAAAGAATGTCCAATGAAGAAAAGACAGTCTCTTCAACAAAAAGTGCTGGGAAAATTGGACAGCCACATGCAGAAGAATGAAACTGGACCATTTCCTTATACCACACACAAAAAACAGATTCAAAATGGATGAAAGACCTCGGTGTGAGAAAGGAATCCATCAAAATTCTAGAGCAGAACACAGGGAGCCTCCTCTTCGACCTCAGCCACAGCTACTTCTTCCTAGAAACATTGCCAAAGACAAAGGAAGCAAGGGCAAAATGAACTATTAGACTTCATCAAGATCAAATGCTTTTACATAGCAAAGGAACAGTCAACAAAACCAAAAGACAACCGACAGAATGGGAGAAGATATTTGCAACTGACATATCAGATACAGGGCTAGTATCCAAAATCTAAAAAGAACTTATCAAACTCAATACCCAAAGAACAAATAATCCAATCAAGAAATGGGCAGAGGACATGAACAGATATTTCTGCAAAGATGACATCGAGATGGCCAACAGATACATGAAAAAGTGCTCCACATCACTCAGCATCAGGAAATACAAATCAAAACCTCAATGGGATACCACCTTACACAAGTCAGAATCACTAAAATTAACCAATCAGGGAAAAACAGGTATTGGCGAGGATGTGGAGAAATGGGAACCTTCCTACATTGTTGGTGGGAATGCAAGCTGATGTAGCCACTCTGGAAAACAGTATGGAGAGGTTCTTCAGAAAGTTGAAAATAGAGATACTCTATGACCCAGCAGTTGCACTACTGGGTATTTACCTTAAAGATACCAATGAAGTGATCCGAAGGGGCAAGTGCACCTGAATGTTTATAGCAGCAATGTCCACAATAGCCAAACTATGGAAAGAACCTAGATGTCCATCAACAGATGAATGGATAAAGAAGATGTGATAGATTTACACAATGGACTACTATGCAGCCATCAAAAAACTCCGAAGTCTTGCCATTTGAAATGACGTGGACGGAATTAGAGGGTATCATGCTGAGCAAAATAAGTCAATCAGAGGAAGACAATTATCATATGATCTCACTGATATGAGAAGACAGAGGATCATAAGGGAAGGGAGAGAAAAATGAAACAAAATAAAACCAGAGAGGGAAAGAGACTTTATCTGAGGGTTGCTGGAGGGGAGGGTGAAGGAAGGACGGGGTGATGGACACTGGGGAGGGTGTGTGCTATTCACAGTGCTGTGCACTGTGTAAGACTGATGGATCACAGACCTGTACCCCTGAAGCAAATAATACATTGTATGTTAATTTAAAAAAAACTTAAAAATAAAACCCCTCTGTACTATTTTTATAACTTTAAATAAGCTTAAAATTATTTAAAAATAAAAAGTTAGAAACAAAGAAAACATAGCCTTTCTGAATTTTGAAGAGCATGGTTTGGTAGATTCATAATTATATACCAAACTGAATTAAACCACTGGTAATTATTTTTAATTTTGAAAATCTTGAAAGGAGTTTCCACTTTCTGTGTTCCCTATTATGCTTACACCTCTATAATAAGGCAGTGTTGCAATTTATGCTTTAACATGGTTTTTCACCCAGGACACTTAATTCCTTGAGAAAAGGGACTCCGACTTATTTATTTCTACATTCTCTTTGACTTGGCAGTCTTTGTCAATAGGAAATGCTCAATAATTAAATTCTGAATGAATGAAAATTATGTAAAAGATCTCAATGCTATAGGATTTACTTACGCTCCACAAAGGAAGTAAAGAGCATTCTGAATCTGCTTAGCCGACTACCTTCATCTGCCCACATTCGGATCACTCCAACTCCTGTTTTCAGCATCACATCATTGGCCACAGTGCTGCAAAACTTAGCCTTCAGATTTTCAATAGAACTGCTTCCATCATAAACTGCAACGAAGTTTCTCTTGCATTCATTTGAGTGCTCCATTTGATAATCTAGGAACCTCAAATAAATCTGTAACATTAAAACAGAGAAAAACACTGCTTTTGAAAAGATTAAAATTGAGTGTTGTATTTCTGACTATCCAGTCGACATGGTAGAAATACAGAACTACGACAGCTGACAGGGGCACAAGAGCTAAAGGCTGGTGCCCAAGAGTCAAAAGAACCAATACTGATGGTTTCCTTCTTAATGGGACCAAGCATTAAGGAACCTAAGTTTGTGTTTTGTCTATAAAGAAACTTTTTGCTCCACAAGGCAAAATAGTTTTCTTATTATGAAAGCAACCTCCTGGTACTGACAAATTGGGAAAATAAAAGAATCACTCTTGCAATTGTTGCGATTTTTTTTTTTTCAGTTTTTCTTCACATTTTAAAAACCTAAGTTTAATTTTAAGATATATACACCCTGGAACACATTGAAACCATTTTTATCTTACTATACTCCTCAATACCACAAACGTTTCCATGATATCTTGTTGTTTGTTTATCTCTTATTCTATACTGGACATTTAAGTGATTTTAAGACTTCAATCCATAAATAACAATTTCTATGTTATCAGTCAGGAAGATATCAACTGCAGTATCAAAATAAGCACTATTAGTATCTATTTTATTTAGCATCCTCTTTCTTGAAAATTTTATAGGCAGCTTGCTACCTGGTACTAAGTTCTTAAAATATGGTTGGCCCACTTTTGTTTGAAGATTTCCTTTAGACTGTAGGCTTAGAAATACTGTGAGCGGGGTGCCTGGGTGGCTCAATGGGTTAAGCCTCTGCCTTTGGCTCAGGTCATGATCTCAGGATCCCGGGAATGAGTCCCGTGGGCTCTATGCCCAGTGGGGAGCCTGCTCTCTCCCCTCTCTGCCTACTTGTGTTCTGTCAAATAAATAAATAAAATCTTAAAAAAAAAATACTGTGAGCATTACTGCTCAGATTGTGGACTTAGAAACACATTGTACGTATCTCTAGGAGAACTGAATGAAATGATGAAATGGCTATTATTCCTTACAGGCAGGGAGAAAATGAAGGCTCAGTTTGTTAAGAATTTGCCCAAGGTTACTCAGGGTGAGGATTTGACCTGGGTTGGCCCGACTCTACCATTCGTGTTCTTTCCACCCTCTGGGGTGCCTTTTCTGCACGCATGCACAGACAGTTCCCTTTTTGCTCTAGTTGCTCCTCTGTGACTCTACAATTGAAATCTTAGTGAATAGAGAATAAAAATTTCCTTTGTCGTTAAAGACATGAGTATTCATTCTAGTTTCTATTTCTGAGGTAGCAATGTGATGCCACCTCCAACTCTCATTTTAAAGATTTTATTTTTGGGGCGCCTGGGTGGCTCGGTGGGTTAAAGCCTCTGCCTTTGGCTCAGGTCATGATCCCAGGGTCCTGGGATCGAGCCCCACATTGGGCTCTCTGCTCTGCGGGGAGCCTGCCTCCCTCTCTGCCTGCCTCTCTGCCTACTTGTGATCTGTCAAATAAATACATAAAATCTTAAAAAAAAAAAAAAAAGATTTTAAGTAATCTTTATACCCAACATGGGCTTGAATTCACAACCCCAATATCAAGAGTCACATGGTTCTACTGACAGAGCCAGCGAGGCACCCCAGCCCCTGCCTTTTAACTTAAAAGACTTCATGGGGTGCCTCGGTGGCTATCAGTAAGTGTCTGCCTTCCGGCTCAGGTCATGATCCCAGGGTGCTGGGATGGAACCCTGGATTGGGCTCCCTGCTAAGCGGGAAGGCTGCTTCTTCCTCTCCACTCCCCCTGCTTTTTAAAGATTTTTAAAATCTTTAAAAAATTTAAAAATAAAAGACTTCATATAATAAAAATGTAATATCTAGTATCTCTTCCCACTAAAATACCTTGATGGCATAAAACTAAGAGCAAACAACTAAAAAATATACCTCAAATGGATAACTTTTGACCAAGTAACTTTGGCTTATTGGAAATGATCATCTTGTTACTTACTTCCAGGAGAATTGTAGAAAATAGGTAATTAAATAGGATTACCAATTCAAAACTTCACACAAAATCTTCATGCATGTATTACATAGAAACAAGAACTTTCCTTACATGTATCATTAGTACTCATTAATTTCTCATATAATTTTAACATTCTGCCCATGGTTTTGTGGTAATGGGCAAGTATCACCAATACTGTGTGACTGTCTTCTCTATTACACTGTGAGGCCTTCTAAGGAGAGAATCATGTTCTAATTCTATCTAGTGTCATTCTTGCTCCTAGGAAGAATGAATATATGACTAGGCTTATAAAACTATGAACTTGGTAGATCTAAATATAAGAAAAACAGGAAGTCTGAAGTGTATCTTCTCTGTTTTTTTAAATCCAAAGATACATGGTTCTATCCAAGGCCATAGTAAATGCTCTTTAAAGGTATTGAACTCAAGAGATTTAAGTCATAAGACAATGACATTCTTTTCTATTGTGAATGCAGCTCAATACTGAAACAGTTCAGTTCAACTAATTTTCAGAAATTATTTCTAACAAGGGGCACCTGGGTGGCTCAGTTGGTTAAGCATCTGACTTTGGCTCAGGTCATGATCTCAGGGTCCTGGAATCCGGCCCTGCATCTCCAAGTCCAGCTCCCTGCTCAGCGCGGAGTCTGCTTCTCACCTGCCTTCTGCCTTCCCCCTGCTTGTGCTCTCTCCCAAATAAATAATCTTAAAAAATCTTTTCTAACAAACAAAACTGACAAATTGAAACAGGGAGGAGACACAGACTACTCTTCTCTCCGCCAAACTGCAAGACCACTGATCTGCTAAAGGCTCCTGGTCTCTTATCACTCCTACAGCCTCCTCAGGGAGGTGGAGTGAGTTACCTTAATGGTGGGGAGGGATTCTGATATCTTTTTCCTTCCCTCTTTCCCTGGACTGGAGAGTAGGTAGCAGTTACCTCAATAAGTGGGTTTTCTATGCCTATGTAAACTTTCCTTGGGCTGGTCTGGCCCAGGTTAGACTTAGGTGGGAAGTCGAATAGGTGGTGGCTAGGGAATTAGCAAGTCTGATAAAACTCTCATCAAGCTGGTTCCTCCAGCCCTCTTGTAATAAAGGAGCTATTTGGAATCTCCATATTCTCCCATGTGGAGGGGAAATAGATGCTGTCTATCGGAACACCCCTCCACCTGCCCCTGCCCAGTGCAATGAGATCCTCAGAGAGCGACTATAGACATAACCTTGGGGTTACTACATATTTGGTTCTGGACGATAATAAAGTGAACACTGCAATCAAGTGTGTCAAACGAATCTTTTGGTTTCCCAGTGCATATAAGTTTGCTTCTACTGTAGCCAGTTAGGCATGCAATAGCATTGTCTTAAAAAAAAAAAAAAAAAAAAGTAAAGTAAATGCTTTAATTCAAAGGAAAGTCTTGGGAGGGTCTTGTCTCGATGTGGATGGCTGCTGACCAGGGTGGTGGCTGCCAAACGCTGGGGTCACTGTTACAATTTCTTCAAATAAGTTAACAATGAAGTTTGTTGCATCAGTGGAATCTTCTTTCACAAATATTTTTTCTGCAGCACGTGATGCTATTGGTAGCATTTTACCCATAGAACTTCTTTTGTCTTTAAATTCAATTAATTAACATGTTATTTGTTTCAGGGGTACAGGTCTGTGACTCATCAGTCTTATATAGTAATACCCAGTGCTCATTACAACACATACTGTCAACGATGTCCATCACCCCTCCAACCTGAGATTAAAAGTCTCTTATGGTTTGTCTCCCTCTCTGGTTTTGTCTTGTTTCATTTTTCCCTCCCTTCCCCTATGAGAATTCTCTTTCTCTGACTTATTTCCCTTAGCATAATACTGTCTAGTTCCAAACATGTTGCTGGAAATGGCAAGGTTTCATTTTTGATGGCTGCATAATATTCGTATGTGTGTGCATGTGTACATACATATATCACAGTAGAACTCCTTTTAAAATGGAGTCAATCTTCTTAAACCTGCTGCTGCTCCTTTATCAAAGATGTTTATATAATATTGTGAATCCTCTGTTGTCATTTCAACAGTCTTCACAGCATCTTCACCAGGAATAGATTCCATCTGAAGAAACCACTTTCTTTGCTCGTCAAAAGCAGCAACTCTCACATGATATAATGAGCAGTGGGCATTAAAGAAGACTGATGAATCACTGACCTCTAACTCTGAAACTACTAATACATTATTTGTTAATTAATTGAATTTATCTTTTTAAAAGATTTTATTTATTTATTTGACAGAGATCACAACTGGCAGAGAGGCAGGCAGAGAGAGAGAGAGGAAGGGAAGCAGGCTACCGGCTGAGCAGAGAGCCCGATGAGGGGCTTGATCCCAGGATGCTGGGATCACGACCTGAGCTAAAGGCAGAGGCTTTAACCCACTGAGCCATCCAGGCGCCCCTGTTAATTAATTGAATTTAAATTAAAAAAATAAATTCATCTTAAATCCAAATTAAAAAAAAAAAGATCAACTCCTCATTAGCTCAAGTTTGATCATGAGATTGCAACAATTCAGGCATATGTTCAGGCTCCACTTCAAAATCTAGCTCTCGGGCCGTTGCCACATCTGCAGATACTTCTCCACTGAGGTCTTGAATCTTTAATTTGTAAAGCACGCAGTATTTGTGAAGCACAATAAAAGGAGGTATGCCTGCATAGCATTCCAGATCAAAAGGAGACACCAGATAATTGGCAATGCAACGGACTCCCTGACATTAGATCCCTGTCTTATGGTGGACATAAAATCAATTCTTAAATGTAAAAACTAACACACACAGATGAAAATTATAGTAGTTCTATGACCTTTGGTTAGGAAAGTTTATTTAAAGCAAACACAGAAGACACAGAGTATAAACCATAAAGATTATCAATTTTATTATATAAAATAGATTTGACTTTGAGAACCAGCCAAGATGAAGCACAGTATTGCTTATTTCTCTTATTGCAACTAAAAACTGAGGATAAAATATGAAAAGCAACTCCATGAGGATTCTGGAAAGTAAAAGGTGGGTGTCGATGGGAAGTCAAACTTGAAGGACCCATAAAGAGGGGGACACTCCGTTTTTTCCTGGTCTCCTGGGATGATAATCATGGAATTCAGGGAACTCAGAGAAAGCACTGCAGCCATAAGACTGAGAAAGGGACCCTTCCCAGCTGAAGAGTGGGGTGAGGCAGAGATTTCTGGCTTGTTTTTCCCACTCTACCGGCTCTGCTCAAGGTCAGCACCAGTCATGGGTCCACATGCAGCAGCTATAGGAGCAACTAAACCCCAAGAGAAGTCCCATCTCTTTAATTAGCAGAGCTGAGAAAGGACAGGATGTTGGGAGATTATGGAGGGACTCACCATTATTTTTTTCCTCTTCTCTTAGTCACTCAACACTCACAACAGTTAGGAGGCAGAAACTGAAGGAAACTTATCTTTCTGGCCACCAGTGGAAATGAGAAAGAAAAACCATGCTATCCGGAGAATGTGAAAAACTCTTGGAGAAGAGGGAGTTAAAGAAAATGCACTAGTTCTGGCTTACCCCTAAGCTGTGTATTCATGAAACAGAACTAAAGAAACATGACAAAGGTGTTGAGAATGAGATTCTAGTACAAGCCACTGTCCAAGTCCCTGAGTGGGGGGCATGGCCTGGGCAGGTCGACCCAGCACAGCACAGCAAAGACCATGAAGATGACAAACACTGGAACCACCACCCACATAAAGTGACAAGGTATGTGTAATCTGAATCTAACTGGGTAGTTGGTCTGACAAAAATAAAATGAATTTAAAAAATCAACATTTTCCAGGTATTTTTAGCAGGACCCAGAGTCTCACAGTGTTATATTCAAACTGTCCAGGACATAATTAAAAAAAATAACTCACATATGAAGAATAAGGAAATGTGGTTAGTTCTGAAATGAAAGAAGAGTCAAGAGATCCCAGCCCTAAGAGGACTCAGATATTGAAAACTACCAAAGAGTGGAAGAATTTTTTTTTTTTCCTAAGAGAGAGAGACTTCTTAAAGAGAGACTTAAAAGAGAGACTTGTGCCCAGTGCAGAGCCAGATGGGCTCACTCTAATGACCCTGAGATCATGACCTTAGCTGAAATCAAGAGCAGGATGCTTAACTGACTGAGTCACTGAGGCATCTCAGAATTGCCAAACACTTTAAAGCAATTATATAAATATGGTCCATGAGGTAAAGGCAAACACTAAGGGAGTAGAAAGACCACAGTGGAAAAATAGAAATTATGAAAAAGAACCACATGAAAATTTTGAAAATGAAAAATATCTGAAATTTTTAAAAAATTCACTCTAAGGGCCGAAGACGAGAATGGGATGACAGAGGTAAGTCAGTAAACTGGAAAATGACTCAGGAGAAACTATCTAATATGAGATACTGAGAAAAAAGGATTGAGGGCAAATGAATACAGTCTCAAGGACCTGTAGAACTATTTCAAAAGTGTCACTTAAGTCTCAGAGGGAGGAGAGGTTGCTACAGAAAAAAATATTTGAAGAAATAACTGCTAAAAGTGCCCCAAGTCTGGTGAAAGGCAAAAATTTACAGATTCAAAAAGCTCAGCAAACACCAAACAGGATAAAAGCAAACAAAAAAACATGGCCTACCGACATCAAAATCAAACTACTTAAAATCAGAGATTTAAAGTCTTGAGATCTGACAGAAAAATGATGTATTTTGTAGAAGCAAACGGTTTGAGTGACTGTGGATTGCTCTTCAGAAATCATCAAAACGAAGGACAGTGCAACAAAATTTTTAAGTGCTGAAAAAAAAGAACTTGTGAACATCAGAATTTTGTACCCAGCAAACATATTTTTTCAGGAATGAGAGCAAAAGAACTACACACCCTGGTGAAGACTTAAGAGACTTAGAAAATTTGTGGTACACAGACCTGCAATAAAAGGAATGCCAAAGAAAGTTCTTTAGATAAAAGAGAAAGGATACTATAATGAATCTTGGAACTTCATGAATGAAAGGAAACATAAATGGTAAATATCTGGATGAATATAAACCATCAAGGATAAAAAAAGAGGCTATCACTATAGACCTCACCAACATTAAGGAAAACAAAAGGGCACTGGGCTGGCTCAAAGACACGTACAACTCTTGATCTCGCGGTTGTAAGTTCGAGCCCCATGTAGGGTGTAAACAAAAATAAAATAAACAAACCAGTGAACAACTCTATGATGCCAAATCAGATAACTCAAATGAAAATGAACAAATTCCTTAAAAGGAACAAACGGCCCAGACACTTCTGACAAGAAATATGTAACTTGAATGGCCATATATTTATAAAAAATAACGAATTCATAATTTAAGACCTTACAAAAAAGTCTCCAGGCCTAGATGAATTTATAAACAAATTATAACAAACATGTAAGGAAAAAATTATGCTAATTCTTCACAACCTCCTCCAGGAAGATGGTGCACTTCTAAACTCACAAGACCAGTATTACTGTGACACCACCAAAGACAGAAGGAAACTACTCATCAACATTCCTGTGATTTATAATAAACAATATATATATTTGAACTTTGTCTCTGTTTCTGGCTCAGACCTCCCCAAACCCTTGGAATTTCCTGAGCAATAAGAGCAGCGGGAACATGTTCTATTTGGTCTCTTGTCCTCAGTTTCTGAAAATATTCCAGCCGTTGAGTTGAAACTAATCGTAACAAGTCCCTTTCAATGACAATTGACTTCCTATTAATGAGGTTATCTTCTGGAAATCCCTTAAGGATGGGGACTAGTTACTAGGGGAAATAACCATGAGTTGAGGGCTTAAACTTTCAGTTCTATGGCGATTTCCCTGGAGGGGAGAGGGGCGGGGATGGAGGTTAGATCAAGCACCAATGTCAGTGATTTAATCAACCATGGTTATGTAGTAGCCTCCATAAAAACTCAGAAGGATAAGGTTTGAAAAAGTTTCCAAGTTGGTGAATCAGAATGTTTCCATATGCCATCGTGCCAGGCCCCCCACTCCATGGGGAGAAGCTCCTTTGTTCAAGACCTCACTGTGTCTTTTGATATGGCTGTTGAATCTTACCCTTTAATATGCTCTGTAATTAACTGGTAATTTAAGTAAGAACACTGTTTCCCTGAGTTCTCTAAGTCTCTCTAGCAAATTAATCAAATGCAAGGAGGAGCTCCTAGAAACCTGATTTCCAGCCAGTTGGTCAGAAGCACAGGTGACAATGACAACTTTGACATGAAACTGGCATCTGAAGTAGAGGCCAGACTTGTGGGACGGAGCCCCCAATTCTTAGAATCTGGTGCCATCTCCAGGTTGACAGTGTCAGACCTGAGCTGAATTGTAGGACACCCAGCTGGTGTCTGGGAACTACTTGGTGGTGTGGGGGAAAACCCCACAAGTTGGAAGTGGTATCAGAATCATCAGCCAGGGGCACCTGGGTGGCTAAGTGGGTTAAGCCACTGCCTTCGGCTCAGGTCATGATCTCAGGGTCCTGGGATCGAGTCCCGCATCGGGCTCTCTGCTCAGTGGGGAGTCTGCTTCCTCCTCTCTCTCTCTCTGCCTTCCTCTCTGATTACTTGTGATCTCTCTCTGTCAAATAAATAAATGAAATCTTTAAAAAAAAAAAAAAGAATCATCAGCCAGAAAAGCAGCAACATATAAAAAGTATAATACTTTCATATAATCATAACCAAATATAGTTTAATCTAGGAATACAAGGCTGGTTTAAATTTTGAATAATCAATATAAGTCACCATTATAAATAGACTAAAAAAGAAAGGTTATATGATCAAAACCTCAGAAAAACAGAGAACTTCTGTAACCTGGTAAAGGGCAGCTACAAAAACCCAGAGCTGTGGGACGCCTGGGTGGCTCAGTTGGTTGGACGACTGCCTTCGGCTCAGGTCATGATCCTGGATTCCCGGGATCGAGTCCCGCATCGGGCTCCCAGCTCCATGGGGAGTCTGTTTCTCTCTCTGACCTTCTCCTCGCTCATGCTCTCTCTCACTGTCTCTCTCTCTCAAATAAATAAAATATTAAAAAAAAAAAAAAAAAGCCAGAGCTGACACCATACCTCATGGTGAAAATCTGAATCCTTTCCCCCTCAAACTCCGTAACAAGGTAAGTCCTAATCAGCACCATACTGGAAGCTACAGAGCGCAGAAGTGTAGACTTTAAAGCTCCAATAATCAAGACAGTGTGGTACTGACAGAAGGAGACCCATACATACAAGAAACAGAATACAGCCCAGAAAGAGATTCTTACAAATAAAGCTATCAGTATTAACAGAGATACAAAGGCAATTCAATGGAAAGGATAGTCTTCAACAAATGGTGCTGGAAAAATCAGTCATCCCTACTAGGAAGGAAGGAAGGAAGGAAGGAACAGCGGAACCTTGAGCTATACCTAGTACCTTAGACAAAAATCAACTCAAGATGGGTCATAAATATAAAATTGTAGAAGCTTCAGAAGGAAATATAGGGAACACATCCTTATGACTTTGGGTCAGGCAGAGAGCTCTTGGGATTCATCAAAGGAAAATTCACTAAAAAAATTTACAATTTGACTTCATTAAAATTAACCTTTTTCTCTGTGAGAGATACTGTTGAATAAAAAGAAAAGCCACCGACTGGTAGAAAATGTTTGCAAATCACTTGCCAGAACACTTCTTTAATCCAGAACTCAAAAGTAAGAGTACAGTAAGAACAGTAAGAAAACCACCAATCTTAAAATGGGCATAGGAGACACTTTACCAAAGATTTAGACATTACAAAAACTTCAAGTTAAAACCTGATGATAATCAAGTGTTGAGAACTATGTAGAGTAATTGAAAATCTGATAACACTTCTTGTGGAAATGCAAAACAAAATAACCACTTGGGAGAACAGCTTGGTGGTTTCTTACAAAGCTACCATGTGAATCAGCAGGTTCAGGGATGGATATCCAGAAAAATGAAAACAATAACAACAACAACAACATGTTTACACAAAACCTGTATGGAAATGTTTATAGCAGTTTTATCAATAATAACCAAAAACTGGAAACAGTCCAAATGTTCAGATGGTAACAGTAAGCTACAATATATCCATATAATAAAATCTGCTCAACAAGAGGGATAAGCTAATTGGTCCATGCAGTAACAGGAATCTCAAATGCACCATATTAAAGAATTCAGACTCACACAAACTGTGTGATTCTCTTAGTTTTAGAAATGGTAAAACAAAAGAACAAAAGATCATGAGTTTCCAGGGATCAAGACTGAAGAGAACGCCTGGGTGGCTCAGTCAGGTAAACCTCTACCTTTGGCTCAGATCATGATGCCCAGGTCCTGGGATTGAGTCCCACATCAGGCTCCTTGCACAGTGGGGATACTGCTTCTCCCTCTGCTTGTATGTTCTCTCCCTCTCGCTGACAAAAAAATAAAATTCTAAAGAAATAAGTAAAGACTGAAGGTAGGTTTTGACTGCAAAGGAAGAGCATGAGATAATTTCCCTGGGGTGATGGAACTGTTCTTGATTCTGGTGGCTGTCAAAAAATCTTCCTGTAGGTTGACATGACTGAGTATCCTGACACAACCAAGTGTCAGCAAGGACTGAGTAAAGGAAATGCTCTTAACTTGCTTTAAAAGGATAAACTGCCAAAAACACTTTGGAAAACCTTTTGACATGCTCTGGTAAAGCTGAAAATGGTCACACTCCACAAGAACTGCACTTCTGGATATATAACCATACAAAATCATCCTAGATGGGCATAATGAAAATACAAAAATTGCTACACCATTATTTAATATATTATTAAAGTGTGAAAGTAGGGGTGCCTGGGTGGCTCAGTCGGTTGGTTGAGTAACCAACTCTTGATTTTGGCTCAGATCATGCTCTCAGGGTTGTGGACTCAGTGGGGAGTCTGCTTGAAGTTACCTCCCTCTGCACCGACCCCCATAAGCAAATCTTAAAAAAGTAAAACTGAATGTCTAAAAAGAGAATGGATAGTGATTTCTACAACTGATACAAAATTTTCAAGTATAAGAATAATGTATATTTTCATAGTACATAAATATGAAGGTATGGAACTGCATATAGGAATTATAAAACTCAAACTCACAATAGGGTATGTGAGAAAGATAATGGGAACATAGATTTCCTCTATACCTGTAATATTATATAGCTTTTACTTTCTCATTTGATAGTATTTGATTTTCTAAGTGTTTAAGAAATTAAATAATATTTCTCACATCTTGATTTTTCTTTGCCGGGGCCGGGGTGAGTGGAAGTGGAGAATGAGATGGGCAAGAGATCTTGCTCTCTTTACCAAGCGGAGGTGGGTAATATTATGTTATTTCAAACACTGAATATTGGAGAATGTAACTTCTTTTTTTAAAGATTTTATTTGGCAGAGAGAGAAGAGAGCAAGCACATGCAAAAGCAGGGGGAGCTGCAGAGGGAGAAGTTAAGACAGACTCCCCACTGAGCAGGGGCCCGACACAGGGTTCGATCCCAGGACCCTGGGATCCTGACTCGAGCCGAAGGCAGATGCTTAGCCGACTGAACTACGCAGGTGCCCCGAGATTGTCACTTTTAATAACTAAATTTTTAAAACTGAAAAAGTTCAAAATACTATACATAGTTGACATGGGAATTGGATCAAATTTTTAAAACCATTGTTAAACTAGATAGGTAAATAAACCTTAGAAATTTAAAGGAAAAAATGTTAAAGACTACCTTGAGAGCCGAATACTCAAAAATGGGATAAACTAGTTAATGGGCGATGTTTCAGAAAAATCCACTTGTAAATATACAAAAGAAGTCACTGATGTTCAAGTCCATTGTTCTCAGCGGCCTTTCCATAAAACTACAGGCATACTGTGCTTCTCAGACACTGCATTTTTTACATATTGAAAGTCTGTGGCAACCCTGTGTCAAGCAAGCCTATCAGTGCCATTTTTCCAAAAGAATTTATTCATTTTGTGTCTCTGGGTCACATTTGCTAATTCCCACAGTGTTTCAAACTTAGAAATTATTATATGTGAATCGCAACAATCTCATGATAAAGCGTTAACGGGTGAGGAGTTTCTCATGGATGAGCAAAGAAAGTGGTTTCTTCAGATGGAATCTACTCCTGGTGAAGACGCTGTGAGGACTGTGAAATGACAACAGAGGGTTCAGAAATTACATGGACTTAGTTGATCAAGCAGCAGCAGGTTTAAGAGGACTGACTCCATTTTAAAAGAAGTTCTCTGGGTAAAACGCTACCACACAGCATCGCATGCTGCAGAGAAGTTGTCTGTGAAAGAAGAGTCGATGAACGCAGCAAACTTGATTACTTATTTTAAGAAACTGTCACAGTGACCCCAGCCTTCAGCAGCCACCACCCTGATCAGCAGCCGTCCACATGGAGGCAGCAAAAAGATATAGACTTGCTGAAAGCTTAGATGCTGGTTAGCAATTTTGAGCAATAAAGCGTTTTTGAATTAAGGGATGTATGTTGTTTTAGACACAATACTATTGCACACTTAACAGACTACAATACAGTGTAAACATAATTTCTGTATGTACTGGGAAACCAAAAAATTCTTTGAGTCACTTTATTACAATATTCGCTTTACTGTGGTCTGGTACTATTTCCAAGGTGCACCTGCACATTTTTTATATACCAACTTTCCATACATGTGTAGTTTTTTTTTACTTAAAAAACAAAAAACAAAAACAAAAACAAACCCTGAGATACAGTTCACATACAGCATTCTATTAGTTTCAGGAGTACCACAGAGATTCAACAATTCCATACATTCCTCAGTGCTCCCCCACGGTAAGTGTAATCACCAAACAACATTATCCCAGTATTATTGACTATACTCTGTATGCTGTCCTTTTCGTGTCTGTGCCTTATTTATAACTCGAAGTCCATACCATTGAATTCCCTTTATCTACTTCACCTATTCCCTTACCCACCTCCCCCCAGCGACCACCATACATGTAAATTTCTACCTTCTAATTTTATCCAATTTTATTAGACAGTTCCATTCCATCCAAGTACCACAACTTTATCTTGAAGGGTAAGCAGCCCCACATGTTTTTACTCAAAACTGTTACGGTTCTTGTGAACACTTTCTCTTCTATGTGAATTCTGGAATTAGTTTGCCATCTTCCCTAGAAAGCCCTCCTGGGATTTGGACTGGAATTGCTTTTTTTTATTTTTTATTTTATTTATTTATTTATTTATTTTTTTTAAAGATTTTATTTATTTACTTGAGAGAGAGACAGTGAGAGAGAGCATGAATGAGGAGAAGGTCAGAGAGAGAAGCAGACTCCCCATGGAGCTGGGAGCCCGATGCGGGACTCAATCCCAGGACTCCAGGATCATGACCTGAACCGAAGGCAGTCGTCCAACCAACTGAGCCACACAGGCGTCCCTGGAATTACTTTAAATTGATAAATTAGAGAACAATGAACATTTTTATGACATTGAATCTTCCCATCCATGAAAATGATCTCTATTTCTGTAGGCCTTCTTTTATGCATTTCAACATAATTTTAAAATTTGCTTCCTGATACCTACTGATTTGTTCTTATTGTAAATTGTGCTTTACAAATTTTTATTTTCTAACTGCTTTTGGCTGTAGTATAAAGAAAAGCAACTGATCTCTACAACCGATGAACTTTTTTCCTTTCTCTCATTTTGTTGCACTGACTAGGATTTCAGAACACCAAACAAAACCTTGACAACAGGCATCCTTGACTTGTTCTGTGCTTACGGTAAGTGCTTTAGAGGTTTTACCATTAATTACAGCGTTTGAATTAGGGGTTTTGTAGATATTCTTTATAATGATTAAAATACATTCTCCTATGTTGCAATTACTGTGAGATTTTCATCAATAGGTTTTAAGTTTCATGGAGTATTTTTTCTGCCATCTACTGATATATCTGGATTTTCTCCTTTAATCTGTTAGTATGGGAAACTACATCATTCAATTTTCTAATATTAAACTGTCTAAGAATTCTAGGTCATGATTTCTAAAAAAAACTTTACTAGGTTTAGTTTGCTATTGCTTAGTTTTTAGAGTCTCCCCCCCTCCACTTGACAAATAATCCTGGTTTATAACTCTCCATGTTGTTTAGTTTTAATAGAAAAGGCTGGGGAATGTTCTTTTTTTCTTCAATTTTCTGAAACCATTTATATAACATGTTCCTTGAGTACCTGATAAAATCCAATTTGACCAATTTTTTTGTTTATATATTTTAAGTACAAAATCAATTTTGTTAATTTGGTAAGATTTTTCAGGTTTTCTATTTCTGTAAATTTTATAAAGTGTATATAAATATGTGTGTATATATATATAAATATATATATATACACATACACATTATATATTTCAGGAAATTGTCCATTTAGACTACTTACAAACTTATCAGCACATAAAATTACTTATATTCTTATAGTCTAAAACAGTGTGATTATGGAAAATTTCAAATGTGCAAAAGCAGACAAAATAGTATCATAACCTTGTCCTCATCCCCTAGCTTTACCAGTTATTAACTCAAGTCAGTCTTGCTTGAACTATAACCCTCCCACATCTGCCTCTCACATACAGAAAAAAATCCCAGAGAGAATTCACATGTCAACAGTTCTATGTGTATTGCTAAAGACCACTTAAAATATGATCAGTTCTATTATCAAACCAAATAAATAATTTCTTCATATCAAACACCACTGTTCAGACATCCGTCTTGTAGTGTTTCCTATTTTTATACTTTGAATCCACAAGTTCATCTGACTTTACATTTCTTTTAATCTATATTCACTGCTTTTTTTTTTTCCCCCTTTGCCATTTATTTATTGAAGAAACTATAGGGGTTTTTTCTCTTTTGTTCAGCAGGTTTTCTTCATAGTTTGTCATATTAAGAATTTTTAAATCTCTGCTATGGTAGATTCATTTTCCTTTTTTTTTTAAGATTTTACTTATTTATTTGAGGGAGAGACAGAAAAAGGGAGCACAAGCAAGGGGAGAGGCAGAAACAAACTCTCTGCTGAGCAGGGAGTTGGACCAGGACCATGTGTGGGGCTCAATCCCAGGACCCTATGACCCTGAGATCATGATCTGAGCCAAAGGCAGTCGCTTAACTGACTGAGCCACCCAGGCACCTCTATGACCTTTTCCATTTCTAAATTATTATTTAGGTCTTTCTGACTAAATCAATCTTGGCAAAGGTGTACCTCTAGTTATTTTTTACAAAGGGCCAGCTTTTGGTTTTGTTGATTCTTTTTAAAATACCATTTGTTTCTGCTCTCATTAATTACCTTTTCTTTGGATTTCTTTGGACATTCTTTTAACTTGAGTTGAAACTTGCTCATTAAACTTTTTCTTCGTCTAAAAGAAATATTTATGAAAACTCCCTTATAGCACTTTTAGCTATATCCCACACATTTTGATATTCTCAATTTTATTGTTTTAAGTGTGTTTAAATTTCCACCCTGATTTAATCTGTGACCTATTAATTACTAACTGGTATATTATTAAATTGCCAAACATATGGATTTTAAAGTTATCTTTTGGTTGCTGGTTCTTGATTTAATTGTATTATTGTCAGAGGGTGCTCTGCATAATACAAAGCACTGGTATTTCAGACTTTTGTTTGTAGTCTAGCGTATGGATGAGTTTATAAATGTTTCATGCCTGCTCACAGAGAATGCCTATCTGCTGGATGTTGGGAGTAGGACATGTCTCATCAAGCATACTGTGTTGTTTAAATCTGAGCCTTACCACTTTTTCTGTATGCTTGATTAATTACTGAGAGGTGAAATTAGTTACCCACTATAATTGTGGCTCTGTCAATTTTCCTCAGCAAATGCCAATTCAATTCTGTAAATTTTGAGGCCATATTAATACATAAAATTGTAAATTGTATCTTCCAGGGTGTCTGGGTGGCTTGGTGGGTTAGAGCCTCTGCCTTTGGCTCAGGTCATGATCCCAGGGTCCTGGGATCAAGACCTGCATTGGGCTCTCTGTTCAGCAGGGAGCCTGCTTCCCTTCCCCTCTCTCTGCCTGCCTCTCTGCCTACTTGTGATCTGTCAAATAAATAAATGAAATCTTAAAAAAAAAAATTGTATCTTCCTTGTAAATTGGTGGCCTTCTTGATTTCTATTTTAATAGCTATATCAGATCTCTTTTGGTATTTGTCTATTATTTCTTTCCTTTTTCCTTATTTTCAAAATTTCCCATAGTTCTCCTAAAGCAGAATATACCTGGATTTTAATTGTAGCATTTGGTCCATTTATTATTTTTGCCCAGAAATATCTTAATTTGCTCATATTCTTTTTTTTTTTTAGATTTTATTTATTTGTCAGACAGAGAGAGAGCACAAGCAGGTAAAGCGGCAGGCAGAGGCAGAGAGAGAAGCAGGCTCCCCCCTGAGCAAGGAGCCCAATGTGGGACTCAATCCCAGGACCCTGGGATCATGACCCGATTTGTTCACATTCTAAAATGATAGTTGAATACTGAATTTTAGATTGGCAGTTACTTTTTTTTTTCTCAGCACTTTCAAGACATTACTCTATTGTCTTCTGGCTCCTATTTTGCTATTAATGATTCTCACAGCTCTCTTTTTTCTCTAGTTGTTTTAAAGATTTTCTCATTGTCTGTTGTGGCCAATGTAGTGAGGTGTCAATATAAACTTTTTTCTTGCTTTGGGAGTCACTTGGGTCAGTGCTTTTTGTCAGCCTGAACATTTTCTTGCTAAAATCCCACTATGCCTCCCCGACCCCGAGGTACATTCTGGGTAATTTTCTCAGATCTATCATTTAATAACTATACCTTTTACTTGAAGAAGCTCTACTTGGTGATTTGTAAAGTATACCTGGTCATTTTTCTTTCTCGTTTTTTTGATTCCTTCTTGTAAGATACTTAAAACACCTAACTTCTTAGGCATCAAAGAAACTTGTTGCTGTTAGGTCTGCTAATTCACTCATGATGGGTTGTTTCTTTACGTTTTCTAATTTTGGGTTGTGAGCTTACCTTCAGCAGTATTTTACTGATGGCAATCCTACAGCCTCTGAGGTTATTTTGAAGATATATTGTGTCTTTGTATGAGAGAGAGCACAAGCAGAGGAAGCAACAGAGGGAGAAGCAGGCTCCCCACTGAGCAGGGGGCCTGATCCCAGGACCCTAGGATCATGACCTGAGCCGAAGGCACTTAACTAACTGGACTACCCAGGTGTCCCTCTGTGGTTATTCTGTATTTATTTTTGCCAGGTGTCTAAAAAGATTTTTGAGGCCAGGACCGTTTTGTTAATTTGTAGACTAAGTGGTTCCTGGATTGGGCCTGGAATGTAAATCACATATGTCCCAAATTCTAGTAAGAACATGTTTCTAGGTAAAAGCTTTAGGGGAGACCCCAGCCTTATCCTGGGACTGAGCCTAGAAAGGTAAGCTTCTTCACTGTTAACTTATTAGTGGAAGAGGTTTCTAATCTACCACTTCACAGCAATTATACATCCTTTTAAGGGTTCCAGTTTTATGTGAGGGACCTCATAAACGTCACACAAACTTCAGGCCTTTTCTCACTGTGGTTAGTAACACCAAGCTCCCGGCAGGTCTACTGGTGAGTAGCTGGAGGATACTAAAATCAGCAAGAGATATTTGTACCATCAGTTTCAGTTTTCAATTTATTGGTCTGGTTTCTATTTCTCTCTCTTCATTTCTAGTCCATAAGAATTACCCTTTTTTGGGTGGGGAAATCTTACCTATGCTTTTTTAAAAGGGTGTCTGTTATATTTTACTCAATGAATCCATATGTTTTATAACGGTCAGGATTTCACGTTATCTAATCTGCGCTATTACCATAACTTTAAATTTGATTTTTGCAATTCTTTTTTAAAAAATATTTTATTTTTGGGACGCCTGGGTGGCTCAGTTGGTTAAGCAGCTGCCTTCGGCTCAGGTCATGATCCCAGCGTCCTGGGATCGAGTCCCGCATCGGGCTCCTTGCTCGGCGGGGAGCCTGCTTCTCCCTCTGCCTCTGCCTGCCATTCTGTCTGCCTGTGCTTGCTCTCTCCCCCTCTCTCTCTCTGATAAATAAATAAAATTAAAAAAAATTTTTTATTTTGTTTATTTGACAGAGAGAGAGAGAGATATCACAAGTAGGCAGAGAGGCAGGCAGAGAGAGAGAGAGAGAGAGAGAGGAAGCAGGCTCCCTGCTGAGCCTCTGCTGAGCCTGATGTGGGGCTCAATCCTAGGACCCTGAGACCATTACCTGAGCCGAAGGCAGAGCCTCAACCCACTGAGCCACCCAGCTGCCCTTATTTTTGTAATTCTTTAATGGTTTGTTCTCTTATCCTCACTTTCTCTTTTCACATATATCCACATTAAATATAATTTTCACTGTGAATATTCCTAGAAGTATAAATTAAGAGCAAAAAGCAAAAGTAGTCAGCAACCAATCCCAATCTGTCAGAGTTATTTAAAAACATCCATTACTGCAGTACTTTCCAATAACAGCTCCACATCGTTAGCAGAGGACAGCATGGAAAGAACCCAGAAGCAAGACTTGCTACATTTGTGTTTTGGTTTAGACTCTGCCACGACCAACTCTATGAACTCTGACAAGATGCTTCATCCTCTTGTGGTCTGTTTTTCCTCCTCATAAAGTTCTTTATGAATCGGTAATCATATGGATCAAAACTTGCACCCCTGATCTAGGAGTACAAAGATTTTAAGACTCTCAATGTTTGTGTCATCTTCCTGAAACTATACTGCAGTGTACTTAGAACTTAGGTGGCCAATCTGATTGAAATAAAAGTTGCATTATCAGTTTCTATAATAGCAAGTATCTCCATGAATCAAAACAATACATGATGCTAATCAATGTCTTACTATGTTCTTCTCTAAAATGACCCAATGCATAATAATACCTTGGCTTTTGGAGTAGCTTTAATTGTCCATATGCAATCAACAGCTTGACCAGGTTTTGTTTTTTCTTCTTGTTCTACCTGACTAGAACGCACTATTCCATCAGCTCCCGAGAGCTCAAACTGGCAATCTAGAAAGAATAGAGGAACGATGCTCAAAGGAAAATATGACTGATTAAAATGCCATGAGGAAAAAGAGGTGATATACTAAACCTGGGATAGGATTTAAAATACCTCCTAGGTAAGTAAAGTCTGGATCTGTAATAGAAAAAAGAAGAAAGTGATTGGCATTGAGATAGTGTAGAGTTACATTAAGGCTTCATCATGTCTTATGTCTAATCCTTCATTTAAAAACAAAGCAAGAGAAAGCTTTCATAGGTGTAGAATACAGAGCACTGTTTTAAACCTGGGCATGTTTAGGTGCTTATTTATAGGAAAAGTTTTTTTAAAAATGGTAATGTTTATACTTTTGATTCCATCATGAATAACTTATTTATGCCACCTGAAAACTTGCAACCCTCTGTCAAGAACAATAGCTAGACCATTAATGGATGCATGAATCAACATAATACAGTATACACAACGGAATATTTTTTCAGCCTAACAGAGAAATAAGATTCTGATATATGCTGTAACACGGATAAACCCTGAAATGTTACACTAAGTGAAATCAGACAGACACTAAAAGACAAATATTAATAATAATATGGAAATAAATGATTCCATTTATTGAGATCCCTACATTAGTCAAATTCATATAGACAGTAAGTACCAGAAGCTGGAGGAAAGGGAGAATGGGCAGTACATACTTAATGGACAAGGTTTCGGCTTGTGTTAACAAAAAAGTTCTGGAAATGGATGGTGGTGATGATTACACAGAATTGTAAATGTACTCATACACTTAAAAAGGATTAAAATGGTGAATTTTATGTTACTTTTAATTCAACACACACACGCAGTAGGAGCTAGTGAGCAGTGTTTTCAAAGTGGCAGGGAAAAAATGAGTACGTGGTATATAAGATATTCTGTCCAGTGAAGTAGTTCATAGAAGACCAAAAACCAATAGTTCATATCAAAATAACAGATTTCAGCAAATTGGTCAGGTATTTGATTTTTATGAACCAAATCAATTAACTGAAATAATGAGACTTTAAGTGTCAAAAAGATGTTAAAAAATCTTATATATGAATCAGATCTTTGTTAACTAGTTTAGACTACCTGAAAGAAAAAAGCAGATATCAAAAGCAATGCTCTTAATCGAATACTGTTTTTAAATATTAAAAATCAGGCTTTTTAATACATAAAGATTCTTACTTGAAGAAAAGTAGCTCTTTTACTATGAGTTTATGTATCAGAAAAGCAACTTCATATGGAATATGATTAAAATACAGACAAATTATAATAAAACACTAAGGATTTCTAGACTGTATTAGCTAACATTTGCATTTTATATTACTACAGAGTTTCTACATACATTATGCTTAGTATCATGCTCAGGAAAACTATGTAATATTTTACCTTGAAAATGAGGAAACTGAATGAGAGAGATTATGATTTTCTTAGATCATATTTATAATGGCAAAGCCAGGACTAGCTTACAATTCTCCAGACAATTTTTCTTACCCTATCATAATGCCTCTATAATGTGGGTGACGAGTCCACAGTTTAACCATTACAAGAAAAAATATCAAAATAAATGGGTTGAACGGGGTAGATTTTTTAAACCTGGGTGATTCAGTCATTAGGCATCTGCCTTCATCTCAGGTCATGATCCCAGGGTCCAGGGGTCGAGCCCTGCATCAGGCTCCCGGCTCAGCAGGAAGCCTGCTTTTTTTTTCTCCCTTCTCCCACTCCCACTGCTTGTGTTCACTTTCTCTCTGTGTCTCTCTCTGTCAAATAAATAAATAAATCTTAACCCCCTCCCCCAAATCAAAATGAATGGGTAACGCATAACTGTCTAATTATGGCTGTGTCTAGTTATTTCAAGTCATACTTATAAAATAAATTTTGTTTAGGGATCAGTAAATCTAGAAGACTACGACTACTAATAATGAAAAGTTGGTATATTGTAAAGATTTCATATATTTGTTTGTTTTAGAGAGACAAAGAGAGAGTGCACCCAAGAGGCAGGGGAAACACAGAATCTCAAGCAGACTCCATGCTGTGCGTGGACCCCCGATGTGGGGCTTGATCTCACGGTTGAGATCATGACACCTGACTGACTGGGCCACCCAACACCCCAAGAAATCAGTATATTTTAAATGAAATTCTCTGGTTACTGATTACTGGTTATCTATTGGTTACTGGTGTTATCCACTGAGGATAGAGAACTCTTAATGAATTGTTAATACCTGAAATAACAGTTACTGGTGTTATCTACTGAGGATAGAGAACTCTTAATGAATCATTAATACCTAGAAATAACTGGGATAATTCTGGAAATTTTAATGCAATAATGACAACATCCTAGAATAATTGTCTGCACATGAAGAAATTCTGATTCATTTGGCAGGTAGGTCCTATCAATTTTTACTCCACTGCAGTTTAATTAAATTTGTCTTTGACTTTTCTCTACAGAAGAGCTGAAACTGTTGTTGTCCCCTTTCGGCAAGGCTGGGTTTAGTTTATTAAGTTAAAGAGGAAAGTCTCTGAGATGTATTCTCAATTAAGCTAAAAAATTTCCCCCTACTTTTTAAAATATGATAACTATGAAGAAAGTATCTGGAATTAAGGACAACTTTAACAAGAATTGAGCATCCAGTTAAATACAATAAACTGTACATTGAAATAGGTTTTGCAGGCTATTTAAAGATCCTGAGATATTTTAATCGAGCAACTTTTTCGTTCTGGCAATTTGGTGTATATAATTCCTATTTAAACTTTCAAATTAAGTTTTTTTGGTAACTGTAATTTTTAAAAATTTATTTTTATTATAGTAAAATATGTTATCTTTTCAGCATTGAGAACATAAACACTGAAACAACACTTAAAAATTCCCATATTTACTGACAAGAAAAAAAGCTGATTATGTTGTTCAGGCAAAAAAGCAGGTAATTTAATTGTTGTCACTTATGTAAAACAAAATAAAGAGATACAGAAAAACATCTGAAGGGATACCCACCAAATTGTTAAAGTGGTTTTTTTATATATAGGATGGTAAGATTATAGATTTTTCATTTGGATATATATATTTTTTAATTAACAAATTTCTTACATGAAAACAAAAGCAAAGAGATGATATACTCGGTACATTGTTACTTTTTCATCTTGTTAGTCTATAAGTTGTTTGAAGACAGGAGCACTAACTTGTAGATCTTTGTGTTTCTGCATTAGGGATATGCACAGTCTTACACCAGAGAGGCTTTGCAGGTCTCAAAGTGTTTGCACATACTACAGGGCAGAGTAAGATAGGCAGAGTGGGTTGAACGGGGAGAACTTAATCCAAATTCTCAGAACCTGTACTTTATGTGGTTTAAAAAAAAAAAAAAAAGTGAATATTACATTACAAAACAGAAGATGGGATTAAGTTAAGGCTTCTGAGAGAGGTAGGGACTGGAGTGATGTGGCCACAAATCCAGGAATGCTGGGGAAGCCCCCAGGAGCTAGAATAGGTGAGCAATGGATTCTCCCCTAGAGTTCCCAGAAGAAATGTGGAGCTGCTGGGTTTTCTGCCCTCCAGAATTCTGAGAGAATAAATTTCTATTATTTTCAGTTGCTAAATTTATAGTTGGGTAAGGCAGTCTCAGGAAAGTAATAGATCAGGTATTCCCATTTTACCAATAGCAACCCTCAGGTGCAACTGTGCTGAATAGTCTTACAGCTGTCAGGTAACAGAGAACGGATTCAAACACGGGTCTTTTGCTTCCAAGTGCAGAGCAGTTTGTATTGCTCAATATTTTCTAGAGATTTTTCAAATGAGTGGTTAATTCAAGCATTCCAATGGAAAAAACCTGCCAAAATAATTTTTGGTAAGGATTATGAAAATAAGACAATTTGCTGAATTATCTTTTAAAATACATTTATCTTGATGTTTTTAGCCTTGATATTTATTATAAAACATAAAGAAATCTAAGAAAACTGTGATACCGTCTATGAAATGCTTCAAAATTCAAGTGATACAGTTCTATTTCCAATTTTTGGTTTTATTTATTCATGAAGTGATTTCCCTTTGGCCTTGCTAATTTCTTTAAAACTTTGATTTGATTAACTTGACTAAATTCTCTCTTTTCCAGACATAAGATTCTAAAACCAGAGTAAACCCACTAAAAAAAAAGACAACTTCATTACCTGGAATAAATGAATATTTTGCTCGAAATCCCAGTCCTTCAAGTTCTTCATCAGAACTAAACTTAATCCACATGAATCTCCCTGTTGATCTAATTAGTGGAGGGCTCTTCACACCACAGTAACGATCTATAAGTGGAGAGAAACCAAATGGCCCATCTCGAACTTCCAAGTGGTCAAACCGACATTCAAATGATGGTTCTATATAATAATGTTCATCAAAGGTCAACTCTATTCTTTGACGTGGAGCAGCTAGAAAACAAGAAGCAAGCAAATCAGGGCAACACAAAGTATAAATGTCCTGACACAAGTGGAAAAAGCAAAGCAACTGCTCTGTTACAGTTCCACAGATAAAAATCACGAGGACTGTTATATACGAAATTCGTAATTCATGTTACACTTTATATCAATAGTAACAACGCTGCTCTGCAGAACTACACTGATGTTTCCCTGTGGAATATGCTGTTTATTAAATTAGTTAAGTGTACTTAATTGATTAAAATTAGACTACAAAAGCTACTGCTTAGTTCATGAGATACAATGAATAGAAAAAGAGAAGAAATGACAAGACCTAATGTAACTATGGACGTAATTTTGCATTAAGGCGTCAGAGATGCCGGTGAGTTTGAGTCCCTCCCTCCCTCCCTTCCTTCCTTATTAGAGAAGTTTCTCACTTACACTGATGCATCTGGTTGAATTATATCTTAGGAGATTCAAAATTCCTATAAAATTTCAACTATTATTTTGTTATTTGTTCCAGACATATTTATCCAGACATAATATATCTAGACATAATCTGGATAATAATTTATCCAGACATATTTATAATTACTAGAGTTTAATTAAAATACATGTATAAAAATTTTGTTCAAACTGGCTTAAACTGGGCATCTTACCAATGTACTCAGTTTTACAATAAAGTAAAAATTCATCTGTTAAAAGACAGAAATTGGTTAATACCTTCCAAAATGTAGATACACTCCTTGTTTGGTGGATAAGAGTCAGGATAATTTGGTGAAGCAAAGTGACCTCCATTGCTGGTTCGAACCCAAATGCCACACTGGGTTGCGGGAATATGCTTGATTCCAATATTTTGTCCATCTTAGGGGAAAATGGCATTTAAAATATGAATTACAGCAAAAGAGAACAGCATTCTTCTCTTTCCCCCACAATTCAACCACACAATTGCCCACTCTATGTTACACAGATAGTGTATATAATTTTGCAAGAACCACTGCCAAGTTTAGCGCAACAAACTGAATACAGCGGAAGTGTGAGAAAGGTAAAATTGTATGCTGTGCTGGTGGGAAGAACTTGCTGCTAGAGGACAAGTTTGCCCTGTAGGAGAGCAGGGAAATAAAATGCTTAGATTTTACAAGGGCAAAGCTGTGTGGGAGAATCTGATAAATCAGTGCAACTCTACAAAATTCAGTTCTAACATAAAAATAAAAGGATCCCAGGGGTTTATCTCTGGTATGGTACCTCTATATTTAGTTTAGCATAAAAGCCAAAAAGGATCCAAAGATTACAAAGGGATTTTAGTTAAAGATTGCAGATTGAACACATGCATTTAGTTTTCTCTCCTTAAACTCCACTGACAGTACTGGATTTTTTTTTTTTTTTTGATTTTTTTCCCTCATGTTTGTATTTTTTTTTTTTAATTTTTTATTTTTGATAAACATATATTTTTATCCCCAGGGGTACAGGTCTGTGAATCACCAGGTTTACACACTTCACAGCACTCACCAAATCACATACCCTCCCCAATGTCCATAATCCCACCCCCTTCTCCCAAACCCCCTGCCCCCGGCAACCCTCAGTTTGTTTTGTGAGATTAAGAGTCACTTATGGTTTGTCTCCCTCCCAATCCCATCTTGTTTCATTTATTCTTCTTCTACCCACTTAAGCCTCCATGTTGTATCACCACTTCCTCATATCAGGGAGATCATATGATAGTTGTCTTTCTCTGCTTGACTTATTTCGCTAAACAGTACTGGATTTTTTAAGGGCAAAAATAACCCCCTGAAAAGGGACAAAGAGGTGCAAACACAACAACTGGCAGTATTGGTGAGCAGAAGAGGGCATGACAGGTGGTGGTGAAACTGTTCGTTCTAAAAACAGGAGGCCTGGCTAAAAGTCTTTTCAGAATCAGTCTGATTTCTAACACCCTCCCCTACTCTACAAATCTAGGAAGCTGCTGCTCTGTCACCACATCAGAAAATGAGATGATTCCTTTGCAGAGGATAAAGCAACGTTACAGGACCAGGAGACACCCGGCACAGCTGGGGGTGACCACACTAGCCTGCAAACAAGACTAGGAATGTTAACACGGCCAACGGCATTCCTGGTCTCTTCCCCCACTCAACTCCTTCAAAGCCTCTAGGTGAGATGCAGAACGTCTGTCTGAGCTGGAAATGGAAAGCTTCCTATCTGGGGATTCTCAAGAGTCCAAAGGAAAAGTGCCAGCAATATGGACTCGGAATTCCCCAGTGCTGGGTCACTGACCAGCGAGGGCCACGGCAAACAAGTCCTTCTACACCTACAGACGGCCTGTCAATCAGATTTTAGTGCACCTCTCATAAATAATCACCAGATATTTGAGGAAAGCCTCTAACACAAACAATGAATAAAAAACAAGAAGAAAGCAAATCTGAGGAAACAAAGATTATATAAAAAAACAAACTAAAAACTAAACAAAACTGTCATTTAATCCCCTTGGATTAAAAAGAGGATATTTATAAAACAAGAATAAGGATACTTTAAAAATATTCAGAAAACAAACATTTTCTAAAAATAAAATAAGAAAAAGAAAAAAAAAAGGAAAAATTAGTAGAAATTTTAAAGCAGAGGACCGCAAAGTGTAGCTCTGGGCCAAATGCAACCTGTGGCCCATTACCATAAGGCAAGTTTACAAAGGAACACATTGATGTCCATTCATGTGCCTATACGGTGCATAGTTGTTTTCATGCTACAACAGCAAAAGTGAGTAGTTGCTCCTGAGACTGTAAGGCCTGTAAAATCTTAAATATTTACTGTCTGGCCCTTTACAGAAAAAGTTTACCAATTTCTGGTTTACAGGGTAAAGCTGGGGAAGTCTCAATACAGACTGAGAAGAAAACAAGAGTAGAAAGACAGATGGAAAATAGAAAAACAATCCCAAGAATACTCCAAACCAAAAATTTCTTAAGAATAAAACAACAACAACAAAAGAAAGAAAAAAAGAAATTTAAAAACTTAAACAAGGAGAAAAGAAATAAAAACCTAAACTGAAAAACAAAATTTTCATATGGAAAAAGCTCCATGAGTGACTTAAATTCTCAATATAATTGAGAATTATGACAGACTATACCAAAACAGGTGGTTCAGAAGGAAAGTAATAGAACACTGGTATATAGTCAGGGGTAGAATAAGTAGGTGCATGAAAGAGCTAAATTTTCATCTTCTGTGGTGGGAAAATATTGTCTAAATATGTAAAACTGAAGTAATTAAGGAGTAATAGTATTACATATTATTTAGAAATATGCAGGGAAATACCAAGATTCAGCTAAAATTCTGGTTATCTCCATGGAGAAGGAAGTAGAGTAGCAGAGGACAGAAAACTATTATTTCATAATTAGCTATTCAGAATACTTTGATTTTTGTCACGTGTATGTACAAGTTAGATGAAAGTAAAAAGTAAACCAGTAAATGTTCTAAACTCTGACATGAAAATCTGGTTGGAAAAGCACACTAGCTTATCTTCTTTCATAAACAAGGATAATGAGAACAGGTCCACAGGGCTTTTAACAAGATACTGATGGGAATATTTCATTTGTCTACATTGAAAAAAGGATTTTTATTTTTGCTGAGTGATAATGCATGAATCTCATTTAATTTTTGGATATAATCCATAGTGTGCTAGGAGCTGCTAGTGATGCCCATTAAAAAAATTTATCAGCAAGTCTTTATGTTGACAATTTACTCTAGTTAACTGTAGCTGAACCCAATAAAATTGAAGCTGCTAGGTTGACAGAAAGCCTTAGGTCATTGGAACACCCCAGAGGGATTATGGAAATAGTATTCAAAAGTTGCAGTCCTTTCCAATAAGCCATCCCACTCACTGTCCTGAATATGTGTAAGTCATCACTGAAAGTACTTTACCTTGGGTCTTTTGGGCCACAGCAATCCCTTCGACTACAAGTATTGTTATTAACAACACTAGAGAAATAATAGAAAAGAAAAGTTAAAACACTGAATCTAGATCACATTTTACTAAATCTATAAGGAAAATCAGATGGTAAAGAAAGGTTAATTAAGTCTCCTACTCTTACTGACAGTCAATCTCAAGATTTTTAAGGGTCAAATGTTATGTTTTGATTTACTATTTGACACTTAAGACAACCCAAGAAAACCCACAATTGATAATATAGTCATTTACACAAGCACTACCAGTATATGGCATGTAAAGCATTTTTCAGTTTATGATAGATTTAAAACATAGTTTTTTGCAAAAAATTCTGTTGACCCCAATTATACTACATTTACTGTACTTCATCTCAAAAAGAGTTTACATGCATTATATGGCTAGCTCTACAATGTATTATGCCAGTAAAAGTTCAATTAGATTACCTGACCTGTGAGAAATTTATTACAAAGACAGAAGTAAGGGGGCAGCAGTCTCCCAGAAATCAATTCAAGACATTTTATAACTGTGTAGTACTATGTGGTGTCCTGCATTACAAAAGCCAGTATATTTAGAAAATGAAGCCTTTTCCCCAAGTTGAACATTTCGGAGACCCAGTCAATAACACATTGAGTTGTTTTGTATATGTATATATTTTGGTTCAAATACATTAAAATTCTTTTAAACATTTTATTTTTATGAATGGTGCACTGATATCTTTCACTCTCCCTTTCAATGGAAATCACAGTGCCTCCAAGTCCTGTGTGAACTGGAGTTTTTATAATTCATTCAATCAATGAGCACTGACAGAGCACCTACTGTACCAATGGGTAGCAGGCACCAAGGACACACAGATGTTGTGGGGCAAAATACAGCCAAATAGTTAAGAGTATGCACTTTACTAGTTAGGTGGATCCAGGCTGGGATTCCAGTTTACTGTGTACCTGTTGTGAGGCCTTTTTAGCTCAGCTTACTTAATGGTAAAATGAGGCTATTTCTCCAGTAGCACCAAACCTCATAAGGCTGTTTGAGAAGATTAAATGAGATGATGACACACATAGTACTACTTGTTATATGCTAGGCATTCTGCTAAATAAATGATAAGAAACTAAGAGTCTTAAGGAGTCAATCTACTGTCAAAAAAGAATTTACAAGGTAAACAGAAGTTTAATAGGAGTTATACAGAAAGCTTAACGGAAGCAGAGACAGGAACCACTCATTCTGCTGGGTGTTAAGACCAACAGAGTGAGGAAAGTTCCAGAAATAGAAGGTATATTCTATTTGGATGTTACAGGACTACAATCTAGGATACAGAGAAAGAAACAGCTTAGACAAAAGCATGGAGGAGCACGATCTATGGAGGTTGGTGAACTCTTGAGTATCAGAGTTGCACAGCATAAGAAGGGGATGGTGGTGCACCAGGTAAGAAACAGGATGAGGTCTGACGGTACAAAGGCCTGACTGTCATGCTAAAGAGTTTGGACTTTTGACTATAATGAGAAGTCATTTGGGGTTTTTATTATTATTTTTTAAAATTAATTAATTAGGGGTGCCTGGTTGGCTCAATGGATTGAGCCTCTGTCTTCGGCTCGGGTCATGATCTCGGGGTCTTGGGATCGAGTCCCGCGTCGGGCTCTCTGCTCAGTGGGGAGCCTTCTTCCCCCTCTCTCTCTCTCTGCCTGCTTTTGATCTCTCTGACAGATAAATAAATACAATATTTTTTAAAAATTAATTAATTATTATTTTAAGGTGGGGTGGGGAGGGGCAGAGGGAGAGAGAGACTCTTAAGCAGGCTTCACACTTTCACAACCTTGAGATCATAGCCTGAGCTGATAGCAAGAGTCGGATGCCTAACTAACTGAACCCTCCAGGAACCCCTCATTTTGGGTTTTTAAACTAGAGAATGATATTATCCCATCTGTGTTCTAGACCAATAATCCTGATGGTTTCATGTAGTCTAAACTTCCAAAGAGAAGAGAGAAAGCCATTCGGGAAGCAAAAATGATAAGGTCTTGAAGCAGAGCAGTAGTACTGGAAATGGAAAGGAGGAGAGATCTATAACATGATTCAGATGTAGAGTTAACCACAAATGGTGACTTACAGGACGAAAGTGGTGGAAGAAATGCGGGCATTGAAGTGAAGTTGCTAGTTAAGTGACTGGTAGATGCTCATATCATCGTTCATGCAGTAGCATGGACTGAGCATCCACTACCCAAGTTGCCAATGAAAAAAGATAATTCTTGCCATTCAGTAGTTCACATTTTGTAATCTAATCACCAACATCTTCATCGTTAGCTTCCTGTGTCCTTGCTGACCTTCGTCTCCTCTGTCTTCTCTCAACAACTTTCGCTTCCCCTTCCCTTTCTTTGGTTGCCAGCAGTGTTGAAGCCCTCATGTTATATAGGAAAAATTCTCCCTTCGAACTCTTCTCAACTGCACTGGATCACGTTTGAGGAATGGAGAATTGAAACATGTTTTGCTTTTTTCCTAAACAGAATATTTATGATCAAAAAGAAAAACCTAGAGTAATATGAGGTATCTGACAATTCAGCAAATAACACATCCATTTCTATCAATTTGTCTTGTTAGAGAACACTATGTCCCAAGGCCTATCACTCAGATGATACACAACTGATCAAAATTTTGTGCTCAGTATACCTTTCCTCCTGAATCATACGCATAACAACTTACTAGTTTTCGCATTTATAATTCACAGTATGTAAGTAACACAAAGCCATTCAGACAGCGCAAGTAACAAGTAACCAAACTGAAACCAGGAAAGCAACAGTAAAACTATGGTAAAAGGATGAACAGTGCCAGTAAAATTATATAATGATCAATAAAATGTGTCTACGTAAAATATCTGACATGAAATTTACGGATTGTGCAACTATGGTAGATCATTTTAAAAAATAAAATTATAAGCCCAAATAAACCTATTATTCTTTTCTACTTTATTTAAAGGGTTGCTCACAATTTTCTTTTCCCCCAAATATTTAAAAAACTATCCACAACTCAATCAACCAAATGAGCTGTGCTACTGAATAAAAAAATCTTATACAAAGAACAGGGTGAATCTGCACAACAATCAGGGACAGAAGCATTTAGTGATACAGTTGTGACTGTTAATCATTCTAAATTCTATATCGTAATAAACAGTTTCCTGCTAGTTGTATAATAGGATCTTTGCAAATTGCTTGTTATAACCAGGCTTGGATATTCAAACAAACTCCATTAATGGCAAACACAGGACTTATTTAGTACAGGAAGCAGGGCTGTGGTGCTTTGTTCTGTCTTCCGTTCCAACCACGTACCACTGTTCCCTTCTTCCTCTTACCGAAAGGATCAGTAATGTCTTAAATTCAGAAATACCACACATTTTGATTTCAAAGATCATGTGCCCAAGAAGGCACTAATTCTTTAAGCTAGAAATCCATGCCAAAACAAAAATTCTAAACTGCTTAACCATACTGTTTAATTATATAGAGAACTGCTTGTGATGTGATGCTTAAAACAGGAGTGCCCACCATTTATCCCCATGTATCTGGTTCTGGAGTTTAGTTGAGGCCCTGTAATGATGTGTGTGCAGCTGGGTGGCTCAGTTGGTTAAGCACTGACTCTTGATTTAGGCTCAGGTCATGGCCTCAGGTCATGACTGAGCCTGGCCACGAGCCCCATGAGATTGAGCCAGGACAGGAGCCCTGTCTAGAGCCCTGCAGTGGGCTCCACGCTAGAGTGTCTCTCTCTCCCACTCCCTCTGTCCCTCCCTATACCCCCTTCCCCTCTCTTAAAAAAAAAAAAAATTTTTTTTTTAAATGGAGATTTACATGATAAAGACAGATGTTGTTCAAGGATCAAGGATACTCCTTTTGCCTAGAATCACTGTCCTAATAGCTCTAAGAGTCTTCTGCCCAGACCTTCTAGTTTAAGGCCTTACCTTCCACTGTAAAAATCAGTATCAACTTGATTCTTTTTACTGTTAATAGTGGAAACCCTGGCAAATGCAATAAATACTGGAAAGGAGATAAAATTATTATTTATAGATAACGTTACTTAAAACCTAGAAAGATAATTACCTGGAAAATTATTACACCTATTGAGAGAAGAGAGTTAAGACTAAAATAAATAAACAAGTAAGTAAATAAATTTAATACAATGGAGAAACAATATGTTTTGGATAATTAAACAACATAAAGGTAACACTTCTTCCCAATAAGTCATATATTTAATTATATTTTAATCAAAATCTTAGTTTTCTGGGGGACTAAAAATATTGCTGATGCTCATCTTGAAGACTTTTTATATTAGCTAAGGAAAGTTAGAAAATAAAAAGACATAAAATACATAAAAAATACTTATTGTAAAGCTACAGTAATTAAAAATGTAGCAATGGTATAAAAAGAAATAGATGATCTGTCAAGAAACATATCCAGCCCCCACTGTACTACAGGGTCAATCCTTGAGGCTACTACAGCAATGAACCAAGTAGTCTTGGTCCTTATTCTCAAGGAACTTAAAGATAAGAAGATGGAAGAAAAGAAAAAGCTCAAGAAATACATGTATATATTCCAGAATTTATGTATGGTATTTGAAACTCTCAGTGAAAGGATAGGTTTAATAAATGATTCTGGGGTAACTTGATAATTATTTGGGAAAAAAAAGCAGATCCCTGCCTTCATGCTAAATAGAAAAATAAATACCAGATTGAAAAAACAAAAAAGGTGAATTATGTAAGTATCCTTTGAGTGGAGAACACCTTCACTTACTAAAGACAAATAAAAACTACAAATAACTGAGAAAAAAAGATTGTCACTAGAAAAACGTGTCAAAAACCAAAACAGTACAAAAATTTAGTCTACTGTTGGTCAGGATATAGGAAACTGACATACACTGTCACTGGACTGCAAACTGGCATAACTTTTTGGAGGTTAACCTGGTAATATATATCAGGGTTTAAACATGCACAAATCCCACCCAGCAAGTCTACTTCTAGGGGGGAGAATGGAATCAATCACTGGGACAGTAGTGTGCACCACGATCACCTGAAGAACTTCTTAAGACACAGATTTTGGGGGGCAGGTTTTACTTCCAGAGTTCCGACCTAGTAGGTCTGGGGTTGGGCTTGAGAACTTACATTTTAACAAATTCCTTAGCAATGTTATAGCCGCTGGCCCTGGGACCATGCTCTGCAGCTCAGCCACCGCAATAAGGGAATGATAGTATACTGCAAGAGACGGAAAGAGAATGCCCGTTTCCTCCACTGATGTGGAGATGGCAGGGGCGAGGCTGGGTCAAGAGGGAGGAAGCAGGGTAGAGGGCAGGCAAAAAGGAGTCAATGAGCTCGTTTTGGAAATGTTGTTGAATGCTTGGTACCTATACTCATTATGTTGCTACAAATATTTCTTATTTCTAAACCTCTGCACTTGCCATGGATCGCCCTTTGCTTCCACCAAATTACCTTTACAGGGTCTAAAACCTGCTTCTTCTAGGAAATTTCAAAATTAATTTCATTTGATAGCATTCGGACTTTTCACTTCTATGCCTATTAGCAGTTTTCTATCTGTCTGGTTCTGTTTCTTTTACTTTTACACAAGTTTACACAAGACAGAATATATTTCTTGCAAGTATACAAACTTTTGTGGTAAGTACTTAAGGGCTAGAGTGAAGGCTATTAGTACTAGGGACCTAAGCTCCTTCAATTTTATTGTTCAGTTGTCTATGACTTTCCCTTCCAAGTTCATCTTATGGTCCCACATGGATGCCGAAGTGCCAGCCATTATATCTTCATTACAGCTTCCATGCCTGTGTTAAGAGCCAGAAAGAGCAAAAAAATAACACAGGACATCCCTCCTTCCTTTAAACATATTTGCCTAGAATCTACAATGATCTCAAAATAAAAATTTTAACTGAACAAAAAAAATCACCGCTTTCTTCAAGTTGCACACACATCTAGTTGACCACTCACTGAGTCATATGGCCACACCTAACCCTAAGGAAAACTGGAAAATCTAGTGTTTCCATTGGGTGGTCACAGGCTTAATTAAAATTCAGAGAATTACTGAAGTGTAAGATGGATATTGGGAGACAACTGGTTATTTCTGCCATGTCCCCTACAGTCTATTCTGTACTCAGCAGCCAGTGACCCCTTTAAGACATAAACCAGACAAAACTTTCATAAAATCTTCTAATACAGTCCCATTACATTTAGAGTAAATTCATACCCCCTACACTAACTCCAGGTGTCCTATGTGATTTAGCATCTAACCACTTCTCTGACCTCCTGATTGCTACAGAGGCCTTCTTCCCACTACTTCAATATACCAAGCTAATTTCTTGCCTTAGGGACTAGCTTATTCCTTTCACCTAGAACCTCTCTGCCTGGCTGGATCCTTCCTGTCATTCAGGTCTTGTAAGGACATTCTGACTTCTGAAGAAGCTCTTTACTTTCTCCTTCATTCTGTTTTATTATATAAATATTTTAATTATTATTTATATCACTTGCTATTTTGCTTATTATTTGTCAATTCCTACTAGAAAGAGGAGCCTTGTCTGATTCACTGATCCATCTCTAGTGACTAGAAGACTGCTTGGCGCACAACAGCATTCAATAAAAATTAGATGAATACCTGAAATGACTAAGCATGGTCCTGATTACATCCTTTTTGTAACTACAACATGCAGTACAAAGTCCTGCATTAATAAATTAAGAAGCACACATCTTGGTTAACGGTTGTCATGTTGACCCAGCTTCTTTTTTTAAGCGTAAGTCAAGGGACAGAAAAAACACTGACTTTTTTTCTTCTCAGATATCCAGCCACTAAGCTTACTTTTCTCAGGCTGGCTCAATTTACCTCTGTTAGTATTTAAATGTGTCTCTTTCCAATAAGCCTTCCTGTTTTAAGCACCAAAGTGGAAAATGTAAGATCTGTAGAGTCTATCACGAGATGCCAGATGTTACAATGGCCGTAAGGTCTCCTTGCTCTTTACTATTTTTTAAATTTAATTAAATTAGTTTATTTATTTGACACACACAGAGAGAGAGAGAGAGAGAGAGGGAACACAAGCAGGGGAAGCAGGAGAGGGAGAAGCAGGCTTCCCGCCAAGCATGGAGCCCAATTCAGGACTCGATACCAGGACCCCAGGATCATGACCTGAGCCAAAGGCAGATGCCTAACTGATTGAGTCACCCAGGCACCCCAGCTCTTTACTATTTTCTATTATGAAAGCAGAATGGAGTTCAATGAGAGTCCACATAATACTTGAGTTAGTAGTAACTTGTTTTTGATAAAGCTATGTTCCACAAAACAGAGTACCCAAATTTAATCAAACTCAATTTTACTTAGTTAAGAAAGAGGATGGACTTGGCGAACTTTGGGATCTCCAACCTACATATGCTCATCAACTGCCAACCACTTTAAGAAAGACTAACTATAGCAGAAATGCTTTCTTTCCTGCAGAATGTGGCAACCTCCTTGCTGGCCAAGTGTTCCTAAGAGGGCAGTTTTATATGTTCTCTTTTTATAGGAGTTTTCTTTAGACATTCACAGCAACAAATTTTAAGTTGATCAGGTCACATTTTTAAAGAGTGGTATCTTCTTACCCACTAGTGCTGTAATTTCCAACATACTAGCCCAGGCATGTTTAAACATGTTTAAACCAACATGTTTTAATATCATTTTGCTCAGGAAGAACTGACGTTTCAGATTAGTACAGTGCAATTTTGAGTGATAATAATAAACATGTTAAAAAGTATTAGTTCTGGGAGGCCATTCCAATGATCCTTTGAGAGGGTGAGGTCCTTCACCAATTACAGCAACCTGGCTCTTATCTATTATCTTTGCATAGTTTGTTTTTTTTTAAGAAGACTTTATTTATTTATTTGACAGAGAGAGAGATCACAAGTAGGCAAAGAGGCAGGCAGAGAGAGGGGGGGGAAGCAGGCTTCCTGCTGAGCAGAGAGCCCAATGTGGGGCTCAATCCCAGGACACTGAGGCCATGACCTGAGCCAAGGCAGGGACTTAACCCACTGAGCCACCCAGGCGCCCCTGTATAGTTTGTTTTTAAGTACACCCTCAGAAGAGTTCCTTTTGAGGAAGTTCTCCTCTACGGAAAGTCTGGAAGCTAATGGACCCAATAACATTTTAGGGTTTCCTTTTCAAATCAAAGACCATAATAACTGGGATTGTGTAGTGATTGAGGGACACATTTTTTAATCAAGAATTACTCTGCAAGGAGCATAAAATGAAAAAAATGAGACTGAAAAAAAAAAAAAACCACAAAACTATAGGAGACTGCTGAATGGGTAATAACCAAAAACATAATGTGAGATTATTTTAAAACTTTGGATATGAACTTGTTTTGTAATGCACATGTGTATTACAGGGCTGCTTGTTTTTTTTCTCACGGGTGAATCTGGTTTCAAAACATAGATAAAATGGATTCTAGTTTGAGGATTTACTATAATAAAATAAGTGTTTAGTCAGACTTCAATTTTCAGCCTTAAAACATTTCCCTTCTTCCAGGGGAGAAAAGCCAACAAGTTAATTTTTAATAAGACGGTGTTTAAAGCTTCACGATTAAAAGGACAGCTTTCCAGTACTGCACTTATTTTTGGATAGTTTACTAGTTTTTGGATGAGGCATGTGAAAAATCGACAGGAATTAATTTTTGTCAGTCTCAGGTAAGATTTTTAAAAATATAGTGCCGAGGGATATTAATGCTGTTACACGATAAATTTTATAGTAGTTTATATAGTTTAAATATAGCTGAATCTAATAGGATTCTTCTAAAGTGTGAAGAGTGAATAAAATAGTAAAAAATGGGCTTATAATACTAATGCAATATTTTCATGTGACTATGATGCATACTTAACTTTGACAGAAAGTTAAATCAAATTTTATAAGACCCGGAGGGATCATAAAGAGTTAAAAGTGAATTATTCAGTTTTAACAACATATGAACTGTTTGAAAAGCCTAGTAGAGTTATCCTTTTGTTCTTACCACTGAGAGTAAAACAAAAAGAATCAATGGCATCTTAAAGAACATTACCTTCTACTTAAGATCTCACACATTCATTATGGATGATTTGTTTTAGTTAAAACTGACCACAATACTGCAAACAAGGCTTTGGATAGGTAACAGCTATAATTATGCAAATATTAAATAACTGCTTGTGATAAGAACCTCTTCAGCACTGAAGCAATTCACCTCACAGAATACTTAAGGGCTGCTTTTTCATGCCTTAATGCACACAATGAATGGGAGCACTAGGAAAATCTAGTATTTACTAAAAAGATAATTTAAAAAAATTAAAAATAACAATTTTTATATAGATAACACACAGCATTTGGTAAAAAAAAAAAATCAAGGGTTACAAATGGGGGTGCAGTGAAATAGAAGTCTTCCCTTCACTCTGGTCTCTCCCAGATTTGCTTCTCACAATCAACTTTCATTTATTTCTTGAATCTTTCTAGACCAATTCCCCATATTTACAAGCACACACACACAAACTTTAGAAGACTTAAAAATAGCTTGTTTCATCTCTAGCAAGCCTACAGCAACTTAGTTTGAGCTTTAAAAATGCTCCAGCATGTAAAACAATTGTAGGTTTTAGTGTACACTAAAAAGCAAAGCCAAATACTACATTGTTTTCACTGTCAGCTCTGCCATCACCACAGCATTCTTTCCTGAAAGGCGCAACAACTAAATGCTTCACCACAGTGACCAGAGAGGGCAGTATGTACCAATGACAAAAGCATAAGCAGAAAAGCTGCAAATACCTTCAGGATTCAGGAGGACCAACAATTCTGTCCTATCCCGCTCAGTTCCCATAAAGTTCCGCAGGTAGAGCTGTGTAACAGGGCTAACTTATTTCTCCTTAGGGGGCTGCCCAGATGGAGTGTCGTGATGTCGATAACCATAAAGCAATCAAGACAATGAAACAAATCTGGATAATGAACACTAACCGAAAACCTATTGTGCATGTAGAATTTATTTTGGAAGAATAAAACAATCTAATTTCCAAGGAATGGCTACACAAATTAGGATTTACAGACAGGAAAACTATACTAAATTATCAGAGTTTTAAATTTTTTTAAAAGATTTTATTTATTTGACAGAGAGCGACATAGCGAATGAGGGAACACAAGCGGGGGAGTGGGAGAGGGAGAAGCACGCTCCCCACCGAGCAAGGAGCCCGATGTGGGGCTCCGGGCTCAATTCCAGGGCCCTGGGATCATGCATGACCTAAGCAGAGGGCAGACGCTTAACGACTGAGCCCCCCAGTCGCCCCCAGAATTCTAAATTTTAATTTAGTGAAGGAATCACTAAGAATTCATGGAGTGATATGAAATATTCACTAGGTAGAAAGTCCTGGTATAAGTCTGTAAGTATACAGTTGGGGAAATATTTGAAATTAAACTGCTGAAGTCTCAGTTATGCATTAGGAAAATCTGGAAAGCAGGCAACTGTCCAGTTAAAATTAAAAGCAAAATTATACTGAACTTTCTAATAAACAAATTTGAAAAAAGTATTAATTTGGAATGGGAAAAAAAAACCACCCAACATTTGTCACTGTACAAATATCAGGATACAATAATCTCTATGTGACACTGCTAATACAATACCGTAACTCCTTACCCAATACAAAAAAGACGATAATTTCATAGCATTATCAACATACAGCTATTCAGTTTTCAATTTAAATCAGTGGGGGAAAAGGGAAGCCGTTTTTTGGTGGTGATGCTGTTCCTCTGACGACTGAAAAAAGGAATTATTCAGTCCGAGTTTCGGAAGCAACTTTGTATCACAACCTTAATAATCCATGCATAAAAATTTCAAGGTAAATTAACACCTCCAGGAAAATGCAAAGCAGCTCTAGAGTGTTTGGGAGCTTTGTACGCTTGGCAAGCCCACGGTTTTAATTCCCAGTGCCACAAATCAAAAAGAACCAGACACCAGCGGCACGGTATTCCGAGGTCCCGGGAAGCGCCGGGGCGCGGCCGCGAGCGGCGGGCTCTGGGCCGGGCCGAGCCGGGTCTCGGCGCCCGCAGTGGTGCCGCAGCCTCCGCGGCCGCAGCAGGTGGGACCCGGCCCGGCTCGCAGGCCGTTCCGCCACCAGCCACCCGCCACCCGCCACCCGCCAGCGCGGGGCTTGTCGAGAGCGGCTCAGCGACGCCTCGGCCGGGGCGTTTATTGTTTGCGTGGAATGACTTTGTCACTGAATGCTGAAAAAGACCGGCCTTGGCCCCAGTTACACGGACCCCACAACTTTGCGAAGCGATGCGCGGAACTGAAATGAAGAGGCGCGAGGACACGGCTCGGAGGGCCCCGCCGGGCCGCCGCTTCCCGTCCTACCGCGCGTTCCCACCAGCGCCCCGCGGAGCCTGCCCGCACGTAGCGGGCTGGGGCAGAGGCGCGGCGCGAGCAAGTCGATCCGGCGGGGCGCGGGAGCTCCGAGGTCCGCGCGGACCAGACAAAGAGGCGCGTCGGGCGCCCGGGAGGGACGCGAAGACGCCGGCCTCCGCCCGCAGGGGGCGCCGTCCGCGGCCCCCGGCGCTTACCTTTGAGGACCGCGCAGAGCTGCTCTAGGGCCATGTTCCCGAGCGGTCCGGCGCTTCGCGAGGGGCCGAGGCGGTGGCGAGGAGGCGGCGGCGGCGGCGGCGCGGCGCTCACGGCCCGGCGCGGCGGCAGTCCCGCTCGGCCCCCATCGCCCGCCACCAGGCTGCCTCTCCCCGCGGGGCAGGGCTCAGGTCCTGCAGCGCGCCATGCTCGAGTCCCCCGGCGGGCTCCCGCGCTGCCCGAGCCCCCCGACGGGCGCCGCCTCTTGCTCCGCGGCGCTCTGTCCCATCGACCGCCCCGCAGCCGAGGCGCGCTGGCGCGAGGGACGACACCCGCACGGGCCGCTCCTCCCGCGGCCGCGGCGCGAGCCCCTCCGAAGTGGCGGGCGCGGGGAGCCCAGGCTCATTTAAGCAGGGAGCGCGAGCGCCGCGTGCCGGCCGCGCCGCCTGCGCGCTTGTGCCCGCCCCCCCGCCCCCCATCCCCGCCCCCCGCCCCCGCCCGCGTGCCCCTCGCACTCTCCCCGCCAATCGCCAGGCCCGCCCGCGGCCTCGCACCCCGGGAGGGCAGCGCGCCCGCTACCGTTGGGCTGGGGGCGGGGCGACGAGGAGCTGGGCCCCGCGGTCCCGACCCCTTCGGCAGCGAACCGCGGCTCCGAGAGGCGGGCGCTGGGGGAGAGCCCGGCCCATCCCCCGCCGCTGCTGGGCGTCCGGGGTGAGCTGGTGTGAGCCCTCGAGGCCTCCGGCCCGAGGGAGGAGCTGGGGAGCCCGCCGCCCACCCCGAGCCCCGCAGCCCTTGTCCATCTCCGTCCGTCTTCGCAGATGGACTGGGACCGACCCCTCGGCCTCTTAGGACCTCAGTTCAAGGTCAAAACTCTGCCCCACTAGCCCCAGGGGCAGGAGGCGAGGATCTGGGCGGGGGCTCAGCGACAAAGGGCGCCTGAGGTTCTCACCTCCGCTTGGCGTCAGGTGAGTTAACCTGACAGGCGGCCGTGGTGATCACTGACATTTCTAAAAGGCTTCCTAGGTTGCCAGGCACAGTACCAAATACTTTGCTTATCAACTTTTTTTAAAAAATCCTCAACCCATCTTATGCCGTAGGTACTGTTAGAGGATGGGGATAACGAGGCCAGAAAGCTTAAGTAATTTGTCCAGAGCCACACAGCGGGGGAAGAAGGCAGGGTTGTGAACCCAGGAATTCTGCCGCCGAGATCGCAATATTGTCCACTAAGTCGTGCTGATGGTAGCTTGACTTGGCTGATTAAAACAACAAAACAAGGGGGAGGGGGGCTGGGTGGTTCAGTGGGTTAAAGCCTCTGCCTTCGGCTCAGGTCAGGTCCCAGGGTCCTGGGATCAAGCCGCACATCTGGCTCTCTGCTTGGCAGGGAGCCTGCTTCTCTTCCTCTCTCTCTGCCTGCCTCTCTGCCTACTTGTGATCTCTGTCAAATAAATAAATAAAATCTTTAAAAACAAAACAAAACAAAAAACAACAAAAAGCCAAATTGGCAAACTGCATAATATTATGCTTTTTTATTTTCTCCATAGTAATTATCACGCTCTGAAATCACCTAGCTCATCTACTTATTTATTCATCACCTATAGCCTATTTACCCCTACACTGCTAAAATAGGAGCTGCTTGAGAGCAGGAGGCTACGTTCATATAGTCACTCAACACCTACTTGTTGAGTGTTAACTATGTGCAGAGAACAGTAATCAGTGCCTAGCGAATTAAGGCTGTGATTAAGGCTCTACCATAATAGAATATTTGTGCCTGTATCTGACACATAGTAGGAACTCCAGAAATACTTGTTAACAAATTACAGTTAAGGACAATGATAGGTAACTGAAAAAAAACTCTTCCAGGGATGTCAACCAACCTCTTCTCTCTTTCCTTCTGTCCGTCAAAGAAAGGAACAAAAGTAAGTATTCACAAGGTTTGCAAGTGAAAACATATTTAACGCCAGTTAATAATGAGATATTTAGCCCTTTATTATGTGCTATGGACAGTATAAAAGATGTGTATGTGTTGGTTCCCAAGACAAATCACCTACAAATCCAAGTAACTTGTGAGATTGCACAGAAGAGCCAACTAGTAAATAAAACATTTGAGATCCTTTTCCACAAATATAAAGTGACATATTGGAAGACTTGCACAGTAGTAAGAGTTTTAAATGTAAGTCACAGACAATGTGGACAAAAAGAATTAGGAAGAAAGAGCCCTCTCAACTTCTGGAACAGAATAGGTTCTTTTTTTTTTTTTTTTTTTTTAAGATTTTATTTATTTATCAGAGTGGGGGCAGAGACCAAGCGCAGGCAGACAGAATGGCAGGCAGAGGCAGAGGGAGAAGCAGACTCCCTGCTGAGCAAGGAACCCGATGTGGGACTCTATCCCAGGACACTGGGATCATGACCTGAGCCGAAGGCAGCTGCTTAACCAACTGAGCCACCCAAGCGTCCCGGAACAGAATAGGTTCTTAATGCATAGTTGTTGACTGAAGGAAGAATTGGTGTCTGTCATGTCATCAGAGAGTGCTTCATGGAGGAGGTGACCCACAAAGAATGGAAAGGCTATGGATGGCAAATGGAGGAGAAGGCAGAAGAGCTTTCAAGTCAGGCGAGGAGCAAGGGCTTGCATTGCATTTGGGGCAAGTTTTGAGTCCGGCAGTAAAGCTAGAATAGAATATGGTGGGCTTTGATTTAGGGAGATTCTTACTTAAATGATAGGCAGAGGGGTTTGTGTTTGATTCAGGTGGCCAGAGGCATACTTTTTAAAAGTGGAGTTATGGAGCTCTGGAAAAACGAATCTGTCCGTTCAGTTGAGGATATAGTGAAAGGAGGGAGGGGACTAGAGCAACTGTAGTAATTTAAAAAGTATATACACAGGGGCGCCTGGGTGGCTCAGTGGTTTGGGCTGCTGCCTTTGGCTTGGGTCATGATCTCAGGGTCCTGGGATTGAGCCCCGCATCGGGCTCCCTGCTCCGCAGGAAGCCTGCTTCCCTCTCTCTCTCTCTCTCTCTGCCTGCCTCTCTGCCTACTTGTGATCTCTGTCTGTCAAATAAATAAAATCTTAAAAAAATAAAATAAAAAGTATATACACAGGACTGTTCTTTGAGTAGCCCTTCCTGGTAGAACCATTTTGATGAAACCTAAAAAGGTTTTTAATCCTCTAGGATACTGGCTGGGATATAGATTCCCAGGGAATAGATTGGGAATGCTCAATTTTGGCTCTCTTTTAAGACACCTATCTTTTGGCTGTGTTAATGTAATTGTCTATAGTAGATTTTTCAAGGAATGTGATAAAGCACAGATCATAGCTGGGACTACTGTGTGGCCATATGTTAACTAAATCAAAAGGAAAGCCCTTAGAATATCTCTCTGTTGGAGAGTTTTGTATTTGAATGATTATTTCCCTGCAAGACCACCCAGTAACACTCAAGTCTGTTCCCAGGTTACCTGCCAGTTCCCAGGTAACTGGGGGCTTTGTTTTCACTGCATCCCACCTGATCTTTCAAGGCATAGTTTTAGCCTCTCCCAGGTCTTCAGAGAATCATTCCTATAGTTTAAATTTGCTTTTCTTGGGGCGCCTGGGTGGCTCAGTGGGTTAAGCCTCTGCCTTTGGCTCAGGTCATGATCTCAGGGTCCTGGGATCGAGCCCCATATCGGGCATCGCTTGGCAGCGAGCCTGCTTCCTCCTCTCTCTCTCTGCCTGCTTCTCTGCCTACTTGTGATCTCTGTCAAATAAAAATCTTAAAAAAAAAAAAAAACAAAATTTGCTTTTCTCTGACCAAATCCCCTGTAGCACTTGAATGGTATATACCATTGACATACTATGAAAACGAATCATTTTAAAAATACAGCATTTTATCTCAGTGTTTGTATACTGAACAGCTTTTTGTTGTCTCTCTTTTCCACTAGAGGTAGCGAGCTCTGACATTTGATTACATGATAGCCTGGGAAGGCAGGTTGTTATGTTTAGAGGTTTTTATGGACTGAATGTTTGTTTCGCTTAGAATTCTTATGTTGAAGTCCTAACCTCCAGGACTGTATTTGGAGATGGCACCTCTCAGGTTAAATGAGGGTGGGGTCCTGATCTGATGGGATTAGTGTCTTTATAAGAAGAGAGACCAGACAGAGTGCCCCCTCTCCTTGACACTCCGGCACAGAGGAAATGCCCTGTGTGGCCAGTGTGAGAAGGTAGTGTTTAGCAAGCCCAGAAGAGTTCTCACCAGAAACCAGATTGGCTGGAGCCTTGATATGGGACTTCCAGTCTCCAGAACTGTGAGAAAATATATGCTGCTCAAGTCCCCCAGTCTATGGCATTTTGTTATGGAAGTCAGAGTAGACCCATACGGAGCTATCATTAAGGAAGACAGAGGAATGTACGCATAACCACGCTGATGTACAGAAAATCTATTTTGTACTGAAGTAACATAGGGGTCTCACGTTGCTTTTCTTACAGTGTGTGGCTATGGCAACAATGATGGCAACGTTTAATGAAAAGCGATATCGTATAGATTTGTTATTATGCAACTGTAGTGTTTTTTAGGGAAAGAAAAGAGGAAACTTAAATAAATAAATAAATAATGAATTTAACTCCTATTCATCTTCTTGGGCTACCATAACAAAATACCACAGATGGGGGGGGGTGTCTTAAACAATAGAAATTTATTTTCTCATAGTTTTGGAGTCTGGAAGTCCAAGATCAAGGTGCACATAGGTTTCTGGTGAGACTTCTCTTCCTGTCCTGTAGACTGCAGACTTCTTGCTATGTCTTTACCTGGTCCTTCCTCTGTGCCCTGTCTGTTCCTCTTAGAAGGACACTGTTCAGATTGCATTAAGATCCCACCCTTATGACCTATTTATCCTTCATTACATCCTCAAAAGCCCAGTCTCCACATACCCTCACGTTGAGGGTTAGCGCTTCAGTATATGAGTTTAGGGGCAGCGGACACAATCCAGTCCCTATACAAACATACTCCTGAATCAAAATTACTCATTTAAAAAAATCATTGTTAATGATTTTGAAGAAGATCTGCTTCCAGTGAGTTGAAACCAGTTCAGTAACACGGTCACCGATTCTTGCTTCCATTTTTCTGCTTAGTGGAATTCCAAAGCAAGAAGGTTTTTTTTTTTTTTTTTTAATTTTTAACATTTTTTTAATTTTTATTTTTTTATAAACATATATTTTTATCCCCAGGGGTACAGGTCTGTGAATCACCAGGTTTACACACTTCACAGCACTCACCATAGCACATACCCTCCCCAATGTCCATAATCCCACCCCCCTTCTCTCTCCCCCCCTCCCCCCAGCAACCCTCAGTCTGTTTTGTGAGTCACTTATGGTTTGTCTCCCTCCCAATCCCGGCTTGTTTCATTGATTCTTCTTCTACCCACTTAAGCCCCCATGTTGCATCACCACTTCCTCCTATCAGGGAGATCATATGAAAGCAAGAAGGTTTTTAAGAAATACTGCCTACGACCAGTCCTCAAAGTATTATGTATGTACTTTAGTATAAAATACTAAAGTATTTCAACTTTATCAGGAGAATTTCTGATCATCCAGGTACTTCCGTTTGATCGTGAAAAAATAAGGTCCTAATGATACTTCTTGGAATAACACTGCTAGCAAACATGGTCCCATTCTCCCTTCCACCTCGCTTTGTTCGTCCCTCCCTTCCTCTCTTTCTCTTCCTTCCTTCCTTTCTTTCTTTCTTTGAGGGGAAGAGAGGTAGAGGGAGAGGAAGAAAGTCTTAATCACTCTCCATTCAGAGCTTGATCTGCCTGAAATTTCGGACTCTGAAATCATGACCTGCCTGAACCCAAGTCCAAGACTCAGCACTTAACGGACTGAGCCACCCAGGCATCCCTGGTATCATTTTCTTAAAAGCCAAAACCCCATTTTGAAATATCTATTTACTTGATGCTTAAGCCTGTGGACTGCAAGCTGAAACGAATGCTGTTTTTATTCCTACAACATGAAACCATAATATTAAACTCTAACATTCTTCATATAGTTATTTGGTACTGTATGCTAGATAAAAGAACTTTCTTAAATGTTCAACTTAAGGGACACCTGGGTGGCTCAGTTGGTTAAGCAGCTGCCTTTGGCTCAGGTCATGATCCCAGTGTCCTGGGATGGAGTCCCACATCGGGTTCCTTGCTCAGCAGGGAGCCTGCTTCTCCCTCTGCCTCTGCCTGCCATTCTGTCTGCCTGTGCTCGTGCTCTCTCTCTCTGACAAATAAAATCTTAAAAAAAAAAAAAAGTTCAACTTAAGGGCTTGATGGACTGAATATTTGTGCTGCTTAATATCCTATGCTCTTAATGCTAGTGTGACTAGAATGTATATATATTCAACTATATATTGGTGTTATTCAATTTTCATTTTTGAAAGGAAGTTGTGTCTAAATTATTTCAATTATTAGTAAAAAATCGCAAACTATTTTTTATGCTGTAAAAGATATAAGATTTGTAATGAAACATTTCTAGGTATGAGATTTACGAAAGGATTTTGGAAAACTTTTGTAGAATTTTTTTTTTTAAAGATTTTATTCATTTATTTGACACAGAGAGATTACAAGTAGGCAGAGAGGCAGGCAGAGAGAAAGGGGGAAGCAGGCTCCCCACTAAGCAGAGAGCCCCATGCGGGGCTTGATCCCAGGACCCTGAGACCATGATCTGAGCTGAAGGCAGAGGCCTAACCCTCTGAGCCACCCAGGTGCCCCTGTAAGATTTTTAAAAAAATTGTGAAATATAATACTCACAAAAGTGTCTAAAAACAAACATGTATGTACAGTTAATTATAAAACTAAGTTCCATGTAAACATCACCCAGATCAAGAAATAAAATTTGACAAATACCCTTAAGCTTCTCATGTGCTTGTGTATGATTATAATCTTCTCCCAATTCTCTAGAGTTTATCACTATTCTTTTATAATTTCCTTCCTTTTGTTTTCTTTTTTTCCCTCATAGAACATAACTTCTTTTCTTTTTTTTAAAGACTTTATTTATTTGATAGAGAGAGAGATCACAAGTAGGCAGAGAGGCAGGCAGAGAGAGAGGGGGAAGCAGGTTCCATGCTGAGCAGAGAGCCCAATGCGGGGCTCGATCCCAGGACCCTGAGACAATGACCTGAGCTGAAGGCAGAGGCTTAAACCACTGAGCCACCCAGGTTCCCCCTTTTCTCTTTTTTAAAAATGAAGTATAGTTTACATACATTATTATATTAATTTATGGTGTACAGCGTAGTGGGTTGATAATTGATCATCCAGGTACTTTCTGAAATTATGACCTGCCTGAACCCAAATCCAAGACTAAACATTACAAAATGTTTAGCACAATAAATGTAGTTATCATCTGTTAACACATGAGGTTATTATATCCCCTCTGCTGTACTTTTCATCTTGTGACATATTTATTGTGAAACTGGAATATTTTTTAATCTCTTAATCCCCTATACCTATTTGCCTGTCCCATCTGGTAACCACTAATTTGTTCTCTGTATTTGTGAATCTATTTCTGATTATTTTTTTGCTTAATTTGCATTTCCCAAATATGAACATCTTTTTATATGTTTATTGGCTACTTGGATTTCCTTTTTTAGTGAATGACCTATTCAAAACTTTCGCCCATTTTTTGCTGGGCTGTCTTTTAAAATAATTTTATAGAATTTCTCCATTTTGTATAACTAATCAGTTATGTGTGTTGAAATATTTTCTTTCATTTTATGACATGTTTTCATCCTTTCAATAGTGTCTGTGATGAACAGAAGAAGTTATTAATTTTAATATGCTCCTGTATAGAAAGAATTTTCCCTTTAGTGTTTTTAGTGACCTGAATAAGACACCCATCCTTACTCCAGGATCATGAAGTTATTTATGTATATTAAATACTAAAAGCTTATGAATTTGCATTGCATATTTAGGTTTGGAATCCATTTGTCTCTTCACTAATACTATACTGTATTAATCATTACAACTTAAAGTTTTGATAGCTGACAGAGCAAGGTCTTGTTCTTTCTTAAGATAGTCTTGGCTATTCTTGGCCTTTTGTTTTTCTGTATACATTTTAGAAACAGCTTATCAAGTTTAGCAGCTACTACAACAAAACTCTGTTGGGATATTGAGTAGAGTTGGGGATGATTTGACATCTTTACAATACTTTGTCCTCGCGTCCAAAAACATGGTATAAATGTACATTTGTTGAAGACTTCTTAATTTTCTGAAGAAAGTTTTATAATTGACCCTGCAGAGATGTGATACATCTTGTGTTGTTCACGGGTAGCTCACTTTGATGAGTTTATAAATATTACCTATTTTAAAATCCATTTCGTATCCAATTTGTTCATATATAAAAATGAAGTTGACTTTAGATACCACCAATTTGTTCTCCAGAGTGGTCTTACCACTTCTGCCTTCCTATCAGAAGGATGAGAAGTCCAGTTGCTTCCATTCCTCATCCATCAACACTTAGAATTGTCGGTATTTTTTGTTTTACCTGTTATAGGAGGTGTGTAATTGTATTTCTTCATGATTTTAATATTGACTCACCTAACAGCTAATGGTGTGGGGTATCTCTTCAGCAGTTGCCGTTTGTATATCCTTTTTAGTGATATGTCCTAGTGTTTGCACACCTTTAAACTGGGTTGTTATGTACTGCTTTTTGTTTTTTAAGATTTATCTATTTATATTTATTATTATTTATAGACAGAGATCACAAGTAGGGAGTGAGGCAGGCAGAGAAAGAAAAAGAGGAGGAAGCAGGCTCCCTGCCGAGCAGAGAACCCAATGAGGGGCTCGAACCCAGGACCCTGGAATCGTGACCTGAGCCGAAGGCAGAGGCTTAACCCACTGAGCCACTCAGATGCCACTGTAATGCTGACTTTTAAGAATTCTTTATACATTCTGGATATAAGCCCATTGATGGAGATGTGATTTGCAAATATTTTCTTCCCATTTGCAGCTTGTCTATTCATAGTCTTGAAAGTGGCTTTGGCAAAGAAAATGTCTTTAATTTAGAAGTCAAATTTATCAATATTTTCTTTTATGGATCATACTTTTGGTGTTATTTCTAAGAACTTTTTGCCTAACTCATGACAATATTCATGAAGTTCATGAAGATATTCTTCTTCTTTTTTTATTTTTTTTTTTTTTTTTTTAAAGATTTTATTTATTTATTTGACAGAGAGAAATCACGAGTAGATGGAGAGGCAGGCAGAGAGAGAGAGAGGGAAGCAGGCTCTCTGCTCAGCAGAGAGCCCGATGCGGGACTCGATCCCAGGACCTGAGATCATGACCTGAGCCGAAGGCAGCGGCTTACACCACTGAGCCACCCAGGCGCCCTCATGAAGATATTCTTCTATGTTTTCTTTAAAAGTCTTATAGTTTTATGTGTTACATTTACGTTTATGATCTATTTTTAAAAAAGATTTACTTATTGAGAGCGAGCGAGCGAGCATGGGGGAAAGGGGCAGAGGGAGAGGGAGAGAATCTTACACAGGCTCTGCGCTTTCACGACTCTGAGATTTTGACCTAAGCTGAAACCAAGAGTTGCATGCTTAACCAAATGAGCCACCCAGGTGTCCCAGTTTATGATCCATTTTTGTTAATTTGTCATAGACGGTGTGAGATTTCGATCGAGCTCTTCTTTTTCTTTGCCTATATTTGGCCAATTGTTCTAACTAACTCTATCTGTTGAAAAGACTGCCTTCCACTGAATCACTTTTACAAAAGTATGTAAGATCAAATAGCTTTATTTGTGTAGGTTTTTTTCTCGATCCTCTGTTCTGTTCTATTGTCATTGCTCTATGTGTTTATCTTTTTGTCAATACCATACTATCTTGGTTACTATAACTTTATTATAAAGACTCACTGGAAGTTTTAAAATCAGTTTGATTCCTCAAGCTTTGCCTTCTTTTTCAAAATAATTTTAAGCTGTTCTACTTCCTTCACTCTTTTATATAAATTTTTACAATCATCTTGTCTATAGCTACAAAAAATACTGCTGGGATTTTGATAGGGATGGTATTAAATCTTTAGATCCCTTTGTGGAACGTTGACATTTTTACTAAGTTGAATCTTCCAATCCATGAACACAGTGTCTTTACATTCAAGTCTTCCTTGATTTTTCATTGGCATGTTGTAATTTTCTGCATACAAATTCCATGCATGCTTCATTATAGTTCTACATAAGAATTTCAGGGACGCCTGGGAGGCTCAGTCAGTTAAGCGGCCAACTCTTGATTTTTGGCTCAGGTCATGATCTCAGGGTCCTGGGATCAAACCTGGCATTGGGCTCCCTCTTCCTCTGCACCTCCCTGTGCTTGCGTGCTCTTTCTCTTTCTCTCTTTCCCTTTCTTAAACAAATAAATAAATCTTTAAAAAAATTCATTATCGTATCCCTTTTAAATAGTATTTAAAAAGTTTCTATTTCCAATTGCTCATTATGTTTATATATTAAATGATTGTGTTGACCTTGTGTCCTGCTAAACTTGCTAAATTCACTTAGTTCTAGAATGTATTTTGTTGTGTGTGTGTGTGTGTGTGTGTGTGTAGATTCCTGGGAATTTTCTAGACACTCCTGTCATCTACTAATAGGGATAGTTTTATTTTTTCTTTTCCAATCTGTATGCCTTTTATTTTTTTTTTTCTTGGATTATTACTTTAGTTAGGATTTCTAGTACTATGTGGAAAAGTAACCATGGGAGAGGACATCCTTGTCTTGTACCTAATCATTGGGAGAAAGCATTCAGTCTCTCACCATTAAGTATGTTGTTAGCTGCAGATTTTTTTTTTTTAAGATTTTATTTATTTGACAAAGAGAGAAAGAGATCACAAGTAGGGACAGAGGCAGGCAGAGAGAGAGGAGGCAGGCTCCCTGCTGAGCAGAGAGCCCGATGTGGGGCTCGATCCCAGGACCCTGAGATCATGACGCCAGCCGAAGGCAGAGACTTAACCCACTGAGCCACCCAGGCGCCCCTTAGCTGCAGATTCTTAAAGAAAATGCCTTTTATAGTTAGTGAAATTCTAGTCATAGTTTGTCTAGATTTTTTTTTTTAAATCAGGAATGGATGTTACATTTCTTAAGTTTTCTTTCTGTGTCTATTGAGAAGATTAAAAGGTGGTTTTTCTGATTTACTAATATGGTAATACTGCTTTTCCCCCTTCAAATAGTAAAATTAGTTTTGCATTCTGGCGAAACCCACTTGGTCATTACATATCTGTTTTTATATTTCTGGATACAATTTGCTAATGTTTTGTTGAGGATTTTTGCAGCTATGTTATGAGGAATATTAGTTTGTAGTTTTCTTGTAATGTACTGGGTAGTAGTATTAGGGAAATATTAACCTTATTAAAGGAGTTGTGAAGTATTCATTTTTCTTTTTTTTTTTTTCTCTTTAACATTTTATTGGCTTATAATATACTCCTCATAGACCCTGACTCCAAGTGAGTTTTAAAACTCATGCTGTATTATTTGAGAGATACTCAGCCTAACAGTCTTTAGGTCAGTGTGTGCCTGGCAGTGTTGCTGTTGATAACTGTTTCATAAAGTAAGGGAGTACTGTAGTCAGGGGATTCCTATCTTGCGTGAACTCACAAGGAGGCAATAGGTGAGTCACTTTACCTTTGTCTCATGGTGCAGATAAGTGATTTAGACTTTATACTTTTTTTTTAAGGATTTTTATTTATTTATTTGACAGAGATCACAAGTAGGCAGAGGCAGGCAGAGAGAGACGGAGAAGCAGGCTCCCTGCTGAGCAGAGGACCCGATGCGGGGCTCAATCCCAGGACCCTGGGATCATGACCCGAGCTGAAGGCGAGACTTTAACCCACTGAGCCACCCAGGCGCCCCTAGACTTAATACTTAAAAAATATTTACAAACTCACCAAAATACTTTGTTTCAATACACAGTATTTATTAAGGAGACATATTAACATGCTCAGATACACAAAGTAAACCACTTATACACATGCCATTCTCAATGAACTGTAAAGAAAAAAAGAACACGAAGAACAAAATTAGGTAAGTTTTTGTGTTTTATAGCCATCACATGTCCATTGCATATTAGAAAATTAATATTGATATATAAACTTTTCCCAGTCTTAGATTTAAATCTTCAATTAACTTTTTGGTGAGGTGAAGTTCACAAAAATTTGCACTGAAGTCTGAATGTAAATTAGAGACTGTATGCTTTTGAGCATAAAAATGTGGTTGAAGATTTGCATTCTTAGATGCTATCTATAGCAGTTTCCTTTCAAGAAATCAAATGTTCTTCATTATCACATGATAACCATCAGTGTTGAAATGAAAAATTTTAGTGCATATTAATTCTTGGAGGGTACTATAATTTTTAGTTAATATGAGCAAGTAATAAAACTGTCACATAAGATGCCAACCACTAAGAATTTACTTTTCCCAAAGAATATGATATCCTCATGCTTGAAAATTACATTCTATTGAGTCTATATATTTTGATAATTAGTTTTAGAAGTTTGTAAAAAAAAGCAAACAACAAACTAATAATAGTAATCATGACAAGTACCACTTATTGAGCAGTTAACTAACTCTGTGCTAGACACCAAGCTAAGCACTCCACATCCATCATCCCATCTGATGTTTACAAACCCAAGCTGAGTAGTATTACTAGCCCCATTTGTAAACAAGAAAACTTAGGCTCATAGAGGTTAACAACCAAATTCAAACAGCTTGGAAGTGGTGGAACCCAGAATTTAAGGCAAGCCTGCTGGACTGCAATTCCAAAGCCAGAGTATCTAAGCTCTCGCCCGTGTGTCATCACCTGCTGTGACTAAGGTGAAATAACGTTATCTGTGATACATTCACAAAGGCGTAATTTGTAATGTTAGAATAAGAAGCAAGACCAATTCAAGTGGAACACAAAAATCCCTGCTCATTTATTTTTATTTATACATGTCTTTTCCCATCATCATTATTCTAGTAAGATTATAAATACAGAAACACCTGAGTACATGCAACACATTCCACAAAGTAACAAAAATGTACAGCACATTTAAATAATCCAAATTACTGTATACAAAGTGCTTTAAAAAAAGACCTTGTGACACATTCAGACCATATTTATTTGAATACTTTTCAATAATTACCAAAGGAGACATCATTTATAAATAATACTCAAAATCTCTTATTTTCTTCTATTAGCCAAATTTAGTGTTTCAATTAATTAAGTGAATAGCCGTTCCATTATGTAATATTAAAGGCAAGTCACATAGCATCAAAATGAAACCGATGCGCTTCTTGTCGTTTTTCTCTATCATCTGCTTTCTGAAAAAGAATTTTAGATTAGTTTATAAATAACAGGAAAATGTCAAGAAAACACTCATTTCTGAAATATAAAGTAATTAAAAAAACAAATCTCTAAGCAAATAGTAGATAAAAGATGTGATTTTATTACATAATAATCATGAAATTTTTAGTTTACAGTAGCTATTTTATAATTAATAACCCACTAATTAATTTTAAAAACCAATAAGAAATGTTCCTTAAATACTTAGTTTGTTATCATTTATTATTTATTTGAAAGTAGTAGTAAACATTAGATTCTACAAAGATGGAACTATATTTTTCCCATTATAAGCACTAATATTAATAAATGAATCTAGGTAAGGTACATTAGTTATTTTGGCCTTAACCTATTGATTTAGCATATATTCACTGACCCTCCACTCCCAGCAAAGTACTGTGCTTTGTATTTTGAGGGATTAAAAAAATCCTCAGTTTTGTATCGTGTTCTCAAAAACTTAAAAAAAAACACCAAAACATATTGAATAACTGTATTTCAGGGAAAAAAGTGAAAACTGTCACTAATATTCTTGGAGAGACATTACTTCTAGGTTGGAGTGAGGAAAGGGAAAGCTTTGAAAAAAGATGGTGTTTATGGAAATGGAGGGGGAGAGGCACTCCTTCCAAGCTGGGGTAGAACAGGTGCAATCATGGAAGTTGGGCAGGAGGAGGGAATATGTGAAAGCAGCTGGTAAGAAGCGAGGTTGGAAAGATATATGGTGGAGTCACATGGAAGTTCTATCACGGTTAGGCTAAGGAGTTGACACATTTTAGGCAGGGATTTTTGAGCAGAGGAGTGACATGACTAAGGCTAAATCTGATGATGAGTTAGAGGGCAGCAATGTGATCAATAGAAGAAAAAAGAGAGAGAATGGATTCAGGGAGGTAAGGCAGGACTGGACAGGACAAGGAGCTGAACCTAAAGCCCTGGGAATAGAAATGCAGAAATGGAGTCAGCTGCATGGATCGTCATGGAAGCAGAATCAGAGGGCAACTGATCAAATTTTATAGGTAAGTAGGAAAGCAGAGACACAAAACTTTAAAATATTTGTTTTAAGGTGCTTGTAAGTGATCTAGGTAGAGATGTCATGGAGACAGCTGGAAATGGGCTAAGAGAACTTTAGGGACAGACAAGTGTTAGGGATATTTGAGGTAATAGCTTGAAACTGTGGTTTTGGATAAAACTGGCAGAAAAAGTGTAGAAAGAAGACAGCTTAGGGCAGACACTGTGGTTAGGAAATGGTAGAAAGGAGCACCCAGCTAGGTGAAAGAGAAGTGGTCAAAGAGGTAGGAGATGAACCATAGTATGTATCACAGGAGAGTATACATGGTCAAATCTGTATCTATATTTAAACTTCAATTTTTAGCCACTGCATCATTATTATTTTAAGTTTACAATGTTTACACTATAATCAGATGATCTGAGAAATTAATGAAATTAATTTCCTTTCCTTTACAGGTCTAGAGCTATGCAGTACTTCAGACTATATTCTGACACTTCTGGACAAAAGTATGTAGGATCATCCTTTATTTTATGTCTTAAGTCGCAATCTTAAAATTAACTGACTTTATAAGTTTCTGTTGTCATTTTTGATATATAAAGGAGTAATTTTTTAGGAAGAGACAAACCTATGGACATTTATCACAATTAAGATCTCTTTTTCCTAAGTTAAAACAGTTAAAATTCACAGTAAATTTAGTTACCAAAAAATTATTATGATGGACATGACAATCCAAAGACAATCCAAAAGACAACACTTTTATGGGACAAAGAAGCCCTTTTTTGGGAACAATGCTGGAAACTGCTATATGTTATATGCCCTAATATATATTCATATTAATTCATGTACTTAATTCATATTGACATTTTCATAGAAATTAGCTTTTTCAATTTATATCTAAACTGCTAGTAAATTTATGTGATAGCCTCTTTTTTCCGCCTCATAAATACTGTATAAAAAACCTACACTTGGACTGTTGTTTTTAATTATTATTTAGGGTTGATACTAAAGAAAAAAATGTTTAATTTAGTACAAAGCATACTTTACAGATGGAAAAGATGTTTATTACTTTAGTTGTTACCTTCCACTCAAACCTTGAGAAAATCATTTAACCTCTCTGTGCTCAAATTCTTTATATAGCCATAGATGTTATACCTGGAAAAATGTGTTCATGGCTTTATCAGTAGATAATAAACACAGGCTTGTTAAAAAAAAATTATCATTTTTCAGGCCTTCATGAAATTATTTCTAAATTTTTCAATATACCCGGTAATTTCTAGGTGATCATTTTATTACTATTATACAGCATTGAAATTTTAAATTAGTTTCTTGTGATGTGTATGAATTGCTGAGAGACATTAATAACTTAAAGAGATGAAAGAAATTATAATCAATAAGAGGACATTATGTATAGAATGTGAAAAATCACAAAGTCTTAGTCATTTGAAGAAAGTTTAAAATATAGTGTTTTTAAAGAGCAATGTATTACTAATACAAATTAATAAAAGTTAATGTTTCATTTAAATGAACAAACCTTTTCCTGCCAATGTAAAATGCCAATTATTGCCAAAATGAAAACACAGACACCGATGAGAGCTATAGCAGTAAGTAGAACAATGTTACTTGGTGTAAGATACAGTTTGGCACTCCAGCTGCAGATAAAAAAGAATCATAAAATTATACATTTTAACTGAAAAATAATAAAATTCTACTAAGACTGAAAAGCAAATAGCTATTAATTAATGAATCAGTTGATTCATCCATTAATTCATTTTCCCATCTCTCCATTCACTATAAATAAACAACAGCAATTAAATTTAGATAGGGCTAAGAATATTGATGATCCTGCAGAGTTCAGATTTTACTCAGAGAACTGGATAGAATTTTTGATGAGATGCTTCATTATTTTTCTTTGATCCCATGAGAATTATTCTTAAGTAAACTTATTAAGGACACTTAGGACAATCTTAGACATTGTTTTTACATCTTAATTTACTTGCTGAATTTGAAACCCTGACTCTAAGGCTACACAGTTACATGATTTTGACAAGATCTCCTATCATCTTATTTTTTGACCCCTGTTTACATAGGTACTATGGCCAACTAAAACAGCCATATATCTCAGTGGGTGTAGTGAGACGGCTTGTGTAAAAACACTTGTATCATTTCTGTGTCATGCTGGAGGGTTTACATTACTACAATGATGTTGAGACTTCTTACAAAATCACTTTTAGGGGCACCTGGGTGGCTCAATGGGTTAAGCCTCTGCCTTTGGCTCACATCCTGATCTCAGGATCCTGGGATCAAGCTCCACATCAGGCTCTCTGCTCAGCAGGGATCCCGCCCCCCACCCCCACCCCTGCCTGCTCTCTGCCTACTTGTGATCTCTATCTGTCAAATAAGTTAAAATCTTAAAAAAAAAAAATCACTTTTAGTACCTCAGTGTTAATGGCAATAGACAGACTTTAGTATAAATAGAACTAGCTCTTTCTTTTAAAACAATCCATATAATACAGCACTTGGATATCTTGAAAAGCTTAAAATTGGGGTCTAATATCATCAACACTGTAGGAGGTTATATACAAAGAATTCTGTTCTCTCTGAAAATAGGTAATAGATATATTTTCATTTTAAGGTCACCTATTATTATTGCATTACTGTCAATTTCTGTTAATGGTTGCTTTATATATTAAGGTGCTCCTGTGTTGGGTGCAAAAATATTTACAATTATTATATCCTCTTGTTGGATTGACTCCTGTATTATTATGTAATGCCCTTCTTTATCTTTTATCATAGTCTTTGCTTTAAATTCTATTTTAGTCTGATATAAGTACAATTACCCAGCTTCTTTTGGTTTCCATTTGCATGAAACATTTTCCCCTTCTTTTCACTTTCAGTCTCTGCATGTCTTTACATCACAAGAGGTGAGTCTCTTGTAGGCAGAATATAGATGGGTGTTGTTTTTTAATCCATTCAGCCTATTTTCATTTCAAAAGTTTAATAAAAGTAAGATCATTCTGATGAATAGCAAGTAGCGATTGACTTATTTTGGGGTAATTAAAATTTATTGATCCGTAAGTTAGCCTCTAGTCAATAAATCTCAAAATATACCTCAAACTAAAATCAATTCAGTTTTTATTATGTACATAAATTTGAAAAGAACATTTCTTCAGAAAGAGCAAGAGAAACATGAAAAATGTTGAGATTATAAAAGAAAACTATACTAGAATTTTCTAGAAATTCAAAAGTAAGAAAACTAGGGAAACAAATACTGTTAGTTGAGGTTAACTATTCTCAGTACCTTACCTCATACTTAAAAAAAAAATTCTTTCCTGAGATTTTTTGGTAGTTCTTCTTAAATAGACTTTAAAAAACCATGAAAATAGTTATCTTGGTAAGAAAAAAAATTGGATGAAAGGCCAGTCCTTAATTTCTTACTCAGAAGCAGTCATTCTTATCAATTTCTTACATATCCGCCCAGAGATGTTTTATACGTATATAAATATATATGCACATATCTTTTTCTTTTCTTTCTTTTTTTAAAGATTTTATTTATTTATTTGACAGACAGAGATCACAAGTAGGCAGAAAAGCAGGCAGAGAGAGAGGAGTAAGCAGGCTCCCTGCTGAGCAGAGAGCCCAATGCAGGGCTCTATCCCAGGTCCCTGGGATCATGACCTGAGCAGAAGGCAGAGGCTTTAACCCACTGAGCCACGCAGGAGCCCCGCACATATATCTTTTTCAAATCACAAATGGTTTCTTACTATACATACTCTAAAATGCATTTTCCTTTTATTGTCTTTTGTTTATCACTCTATTTTAAGAGATTGTTCTATGTCATGATATTACAACGTCCAGAAGTACCATAATTCATACATTTGCCTACTCATGATACACATTTTCTAGTTTTGTTATAAATTTCATGTATAGAGAAATAACAAACACATAATACAGATTCATTAAAAAATATCTGAACTCAGACTATTATTGTTTCTAGTGATATTGTCTTTTTTTAAAAAATATTTTATTTTTAAATAATCTCTATACCCCACATGGGACGAGAACCCACAACCCCAAAATCAAGAGTCATGTGTTCCATTGACCGAGCCACCCAGGTGCCCCTCTACTGATGTTATCTTATTTTAAGCAAATGTTGTAATAAATTGTTTTCTTAAGTAGTTTGGTTCTAAAGCCCTTAAATCCACCATAAGAGACATCCTGTAGTATGCTGGTAAACTGGCTCTCTGGGGTGGGGAAAAAGACTTGATTGGCAGTTGCCAATTTTCATGTTGTAAATACTCCCATCATAGCTGATTTTAGTGTATAAAATTTTAGATGTATACAATCAGCTCATGAGCTGGCATGAACTGGTTCTAGCAAATCACTGTATTCAATTCCATCTAAAAATTTAGTAAGTAACAGTACAGCCTTCATTTTGAGAAGAAATGTAACAAAGCAGGACCACACTGGTCACATATTCATAGATACATTACACCCTTTCCCTTTGGTTATTTTTTCATATTGATATCAGACTAGCCTTAAGAACAACTTATAGTCTTCCCAGTGAAATTAGAGTGTTACTCAATACCTTTATCACCTACTTTTTAAAAATAGTGTAATCACTCTAGTAATTAAAGAAAACTGAACAAAGATAAGGAGTTAGATTTAAATGCTATTCCTATAAAAGGAATATATTTTGCTAATAAGGAAAAAAACCAGTTTTCACTTTTCAGTGAAAACTTACTCAGTGCTGAGCACTGTCTTAAGTGTATTTCATCTACCTCCTTTTAAGGCACCTACCTACCTATCTCCAACTTTACAGGTGCAGAGACTGACCCTCAGCAGTAGATCTTAGTTTCTAGCCAAGGTCTGACTCTAAAACTTATGCCTAACCACTGTGGGACATACACACTTCCCAAGCATTTATTTGAAAGATCAATGCTTATTAAAAAATTCAGCATTCTGAAATTTTAGAATTTATAGCTAGTAAACTAAAGAGCAGTTCATTGAAGCAGAATATGTATAAATCCCTAATTAATTAACTTGCTGTTTTCCTAGTAAGGTTTAATTTGTTCTTCATAAAAAAAATCAGGGACCTTTTATGTGGGAATGTTTAGTCATTTAAAGTGATGGGACTCATGGGAACACAGCAGGAGCAGAGAGAGTTTTAAAAACATGTAACTGTACCAGTGATTCTCAGTTGACAGTATTTTTATCAAGATCAGTTCAAGCAAGGACATTACCTTCGAGGAACATTGTGAGGATATGGAATGACAATTAGCTGGGAATTTGGAATGATTGCAGTCCACTCTTGTTTTCGTATAGACTGAAAAAAGAATTTAAGAGCAATTAACATCTAGTATATTTTAAAAACAGAATTATTATTCTAAATAAATAAGAAAAAAAGCTAAGTGCTCCTTAATTAATTGAAATCCTAGGTATGGATTAAGCTAAATTTATATATATATTAAGCCCCAAACAGGGCTCCTGGGCCCTGCTGGCAAAATTTTTTTTGACCTTTTCAGGGAAGGATTATATTTGTCTCATAGATTCATTAATTTAGTAAATATTTATTGAAAGTGTAGCAGGCACTGTTCACAGTGCTAATGTACAAGTGCTACTTGAAGCAAAATTCAAGTGGAGGTGAGGTATGACAAGAAATACAATAAAATGTATTTTATGTTACATAGTGAAGATGAAGAGAAAAAGCAGGAAAGAGGGACAGGAGGTCATGAGGTTTATTTTAAAGGTGGTGGAAAACTGTATCTTTAAATTATGCTGTGTTCTATGTAAGATAAGCTTAGATAGGTCACTACTCATTTCTCTTTTTCTATATTCTCCTTAAAGAGATTAAAAAAGATTTAATTATTTGGATTCAAATTCAACTGAATTCAAATAGTTGAATTTAGATATGTGAATATTATTTATTAAGACAGATTAATTGTAAAGACAATAAATTTTTACTCACCTTCTCTCCAGATGGACGGGGAATGCCAACATATAGATGATCAAGAAAGTTTGCACTTCGACCTAAACCAAGTACATTGTATGGTAGTTGGAGGGCTAAATGTGCGGACTGGCTGAGTTGTCCAGCTAAATTTATTTAAAAAAAAAAAAAAGGGATCTTTGTAAACATTGCTCTCATCAAATGTTAAATGATAAAATGTAAACAATTTAGGTGCCAAAACTTAATTCTTTAAGGATAAATTCTTTAAGGATAAAAATGTGAAATGGAATGTCTGGTTCATTACCATTAATGGTTCACTTTTCAAAGAAAGCAGCTTTTTGAGATATAATTCACACACCATAAACATCACCCATTTAAAATGTATAAGTGGTGGTTTTGAGTATATTAAAAAAGTTGTTGAGTCATAACCACAAATTGTGAATATTTTCATCACCCAACAAAGAAACCCCATTCCCATTAGCAGTTAATCCTATTTCTAACCCTTACTCTTTCAGCTATGGGTAACCACTAATCTACTTTCTCTAGATTTGCCTCTTCTGGAGATCCATATGGATACAGTCATACATGTGTGATCTTTTTATGAATAATGCTGCTGTGCGTGTTCACACTAGTGTGTCAACTTATGTTATCCAAAATATTTGCACATTCTATATTCCCATCAATTGTATGAAAGTTCCAAGTTTTCCACATCCTTGCTAACACTTTATCTGTCTTTTTGATCACAGCCATTCCAGTGGTTGTGAGGTGATACCACATTGTGGCTTTTTTTTGCATTTCCCTAATGACTAATCACGTTGAGTTGCTATTCCCTAATGACTAATCACGTTGAGTTGCTACTGGCTATATATATATGCAGCTACCTTTTTATTTCTTCTTCTTTTTTTTTTTTAACCTTTTTATTTCTGTGAAGGGTAAGTAGTATCCTCTCTCTCACTTTGGATTTTAGTAATTTGAGTCTTTTAGTCTAGTTAAAGGTCAGTTGAGGTGCCCCTCAACTTTTCTGTACTTTCTTTGTACTTAAAGTGTCTCTTGTAGATGGCACATAATTGTTTCATATACGATTATCCATTCTACCAATCTCTGCCTTTTGATAGGAGTGTTTGTTCCAATTACATTTAATGTAATTACTGATAAGGTAGGAGTTATGTCTCCCATTTACTACTGATTTTGTACAGGTCTTAGGTCTTTTTTTTTTTTTAAGATTTTATTTATTTATTTGATAGACAGAAATCACAAGTAGGCAGAGAGGCAGGCAGAGAGAGAGAGGGGAAGCAGGCTCCCTGCTGAGCAGACAGCCCGAAGTGGGGCTCGATCCCAGGACCCTGAGGTCATAACCTGAGCCGAAAGCAGAGGCTTTAACCCACTGAGCCAGCCAGGCACCCCGTCTTAGGTCTTTTAATTCTATTCCTCAATTGCTGCTTTGTTAAATGTTTTCTAGTGTACCATTTTAATTCCCTAGTAATTTTTAAAAACATTTTTATTTATTTATTTATTTGACAGACGGAGATCACAAGTAGGCAGAGAGGCAGGAGGGGAGGGGGGGAAGCAGGTTTCCCGCTGAGCAGAGAGCCGGATGCGGGGCTTGATCCCAGGACCCTGGGATCATGACCTGAGCCAAAGGCAGAGGCTTTAATCCACTGAGCCACCCAGGTACCCCTCCCCAGTTATTTTTTTTTCCTATTTTTGGAATTATTATCTTCATGGTTGCCATGGGGATTATAGTTAGCATATTAACTAAAATAAAAAACTTAATTCCTAGTGCAAATAACAACTCCAATATAGCTATTGGTGTCCCCTTTCCTTTGTGCTCTAACTATATAAATCATATTTTTATACATTGTCTACCCATCAACACAGGTTCATAATGATCACTTTATACAGTTGTCTTTTAAATCATATAGGAAATGAGACACTACCATATTTTAAGTTTATCTATAATCTTGCTAGTGTTTTTTACTTAATTGTGTGGATCTGAATTACTGTCTGTTGTCCTTGCAGTTCAGCATTTCTTCTAGGTTTGGTCTACTAGAGATGAACTGTTTTGTTTATTTAGGAATGTCTAAATATCTTCATTTTTGAAGGATAGGTTTACCACATATAGAATTCCTGACTGACAGATTCCGCCTCCTCTTTTAGCACTTTGAATATGTCACCTCCCCGCCCCGGCTTTTATGGTTTTTTGGTGAGAAGTCAGCTATTAAACTTATTGAGGCTCTGTTGAGTGTGGAAAGTAGCATCTCACTTGCTGCTATCAATAGTCTTTTTTTTTTTTTTTTTTTGGTAACAGTTTGACTATGTGTGGATCTCTTTATTCTCCCTGAAACTGGCTGTGCTTCTTAGATGAACAGATAAATATTTTTCATCAAATTTGGGTGGCTTCAGTCATTATTGCTTAAGATATTTTCATTATTGCTTCAGATATTTATTTCGCCTCCTTTTCTCTTTTCCTTCTAAGAATCCCCTATACATATGTTGGTATGCTTGATGGAGGGTCTACAGGTCTCTGAGTTTATGGGGCTAAGATCACTTTATATGTTAATAAAAATAAATAAATAAATAGAAAAAAGAATTCTGATTACTAGAAAAGATTTATTTATTATTTGAAAGAGACAGAGAGGGGTGAGGGTAGGGCAGAGGGAGAGGGAAAAAGAGAATCTCAAGAACACTCCCTGCTGGGTACAGAGCCCAATGCAGGGCTCAATCTTACAACCCTGAGATCATGACCTGAGCTGACACCAAGAGTCAGACACTCAATCAACTGAGCCACCCAGGCACCCCTCTGAAGTTTTTTCCTGAAACCTAGGCTGTATACATTGTATGCTGAGATTTGGTCTATATTCAAGTGTGCTTATTCTTTTGTCAACTCAAATCTGTTATTAAGCCTTCTACTGAATTTTTCACTTCAGTTACTATTTTTTCCACCTCCAGAATTTCCATTTGATTTTTAAAAACATTTTATTTATTTATTTGACAGAGAGAGAGATCACAAGTAGGCAGGCAGAGAGAGAGTGGGGGAAGCAGGCTCCATGCTGAGCCTGATGCAGGGCTCGATCCCAGGACCCTGAGTTCACAACCCGAGCCGAAGGCAGAGGCTTAACCCACTGAGCCACCCAGGTGCCCCTTCTATTTGATTTTTGAAAATGATCTTTATCTCCTTATTTGCATTTTCTATTTAGTGAGACATAGTTATCATTCTTGCCCCTAATTCTTCAATCTTGGTTTCCTTTAGTTCTTTGAACATATTTATAATAGCTGATTTATAGTTCTTGTCAATGAAGTCCAGTATCTTTGGACACATTTTCTGTGGTTTGTTTTTATTTACTTATTTTTTTAAATGTGTTTGTGGCATACTTTTCTGTTTCTTTGCATATCTTATAACTTGTGTTGAAAGTGGACTTCTTATAACAACTATAGTATCAGCCACCTCCCTTTAAGGATTTGTTGGTTTTCTTTGTTGTTGTAGTTGGTGTTCATTTGTTTAGTGACTTTCCTGGATGAATTCTATAGGTTTTGCATTCCCTGCCACAAAGTTCTTTTCTTTTCTTATTTTTAAAGTTTTTGTCTTCACTCTGACTTTCTAGGGGGCATACTTGCATCAGTATAACCAACGGCTGGTACACAAGTTTTCCTCCGAAATGTTTTCTGTATGTCTTCCACATTTTGTCTGGAGGATTTGTGTGTGGAAGCATGTCCTCAAACTTCAAGGAGTTTATGGAATAGCTTTAGCTTTCATTTCTTGCTTGAGCAGGGCCTCAAGGTAGTATATGCAGGCTAAATATCTGAATGAAGTAGTTTCCTTTCTGGACATGTTGATAGCCTTCTAGATCCCCATGAATATACTGGAGTTTTGGAAAGTTGCCTATGGTTACCTGGTCACTGAGGACATCCTTTTTTAGTTGGCCAGGCTCTTGTTTCACTACACCTGAAGTCTTAGGCTTAGGTGGCTTAGATTTTGCCAGCAGAGATGATTGTTGTTTTTTGTTTTTTGTAATGTCCTGGGGAATAGTTTTTTTTTTTTTTTTTTAATTTTATGTTTTACTGCTGGCTGAACTCCAAGTCAAATAAAATAGCCCCAACATCCTAAGAATGGGGATTTTCCAGGGAGTTGCTAGTTTAGATAAAATACTGTTTTGGGGCTGGGAATTTTAATTCAGTCAGTCCTATTTACTGACTGTGAACTACTGGCTTTTCATGGCAGATGCATTTCCATACCACTCAGTAGAGAAGGGAGCTTGGGTGGGAATAGCCCAAATTAAAGTGTGACAGGCCCTGCAGTTTTATTGAGGATTAGTAGTTCCTCTTGGATAGACAACATACTCCATTCTGTGGCTTTGGTTAGTTTCTAGAGTTCTGAAATGGTTGATATTAGCGGTGTGGTCAGTACCTTTTTTTCCTTTTTGGGGAGAACTGGGTCATGTATTCCTCACACTGGCATCCCAAAAGTCAGTCTCTCCCTATGTGCGCATATATTTGCTAGGTATTTCCTACATAATTAAACTGAACATTTAAAGGATAAGACTAATTAATACCTAAGTATTTTAATATTCAGTGGGACTCTGCTAACATCACTACACATTACCCAGAAATATGAAATCATTTGAAAGTATACATGATTTTTAAAATATAGTTCTTATGACAGAAATGGATATGTATAATGTAAAGAGACATTGAACTTAGGGAAAGGCATTTAAAAAAAGTTAAATAAGTATATAAAATTGTAAAGCAATAAATTGCAAATTAGTAGAATCGAATGATAATGATTAACCTCGAGTATCTTGTCCTGCACAATAAATAATACATATTAGCTATATGTTATTATAAAATTTATTATTATATAGTCGAAGTAAAAATCAAATATATACTGATTTCATTACACTATCAGAAGACTGGCTTAAGAGACAAAACTAGACATATAAATTATTTTCCTATAATTACCTGACTGTACAGAACCAAGACAAGAACATTTATTATTAATACTCTATTAAGACCACCAAAGAACATAAATTTGAAACTAAAAAGTATATTTAATAAGAAAACTGAAAAACTATTAAAAGAATAATGAAAATAAAAGTATTCAAAATCTCAAAATGAAGAGATAATTATATTTTAACATACTTTTTTTTTTAAGATTTTATTTATTTATTTGATAGAGAGAGAGACAGTGAGAGAGGGAACACAAGCAGGGGGTTTCGGAGAGGGAGAAGCAGGCTCCCCGCAGATCAGGTAGCCCCATGTGGGACTCAATCCCAGGACCCTGGGATCATGACCTGAGCTGAAGGCAGACGCTTAACAACTGAGCCACCCAGGTGCCCCATTTTAGCAATCTTTTACTCATGTAATTTTTTTCCCTCGGCATGTGCATGCACAAACACATTAGCATAGTTTAGTTTCATTGCTTTTCACTCAGTATTATTTTATGAGTATCTTCTCATATTATTAAAATTCTTAAAAAATGGGTAAGCAGGGACACCTGGGTGGCTCAGTGGGTTAAAGCCTCTGCCTTCAGCTCAGGTCATGATCACAGGACCCTGGGATCAAGCCCCGAATTGGGCTCTCTGCTTAGCAGATAGCCTGCTTCCTCCTCTCTGCCTACTTCTCTGACTACTTATAATCTCCGTCTGTCAAGTAAATAAATAAAAAAAAATCTTTAAAAAAAAAGTAAATAAAAATGGGTAAGCAGAGAGAAAGATTATTCCAACACTGAAATCCCACTGAGAAAACCAAACGAAAAGTTAAAAGACACTTATTATTATATATGTCCTTAAAAATTATTTTTCTAAAATCTAGACATTACCAAAACCAATTTTCTTGCCTACATTAATCCTCTTATATCATCATTGAAAAAAATCTATTGTTGGAGATAACGGAGATGATGAATTTCTCCTTATTTTTCGCTATTATCAAACTGATATCACTATTGTCAAACTATTATCAAATTGGTAAGAGCAGATACTAAACTTGATCTTAGCCAAAAGGCCAAGAAGTGATTAATCTTTCACCATTATAAATAATGTTTTAGTGAACATCCCTGCACATCAATATTTGTCTGCATCAGGATTAGTTTTTTGCATTCCTAGATATGGAATACTGGGTCATAAAGTAGGACATTCATTGGATAAAAGAATAGTCTCTTCCAAACCGTAAGAGGCTCTTAATCACAGTAAACAAACAGGGTTGCAGTTTGAGGAGGGTTGGGAGAAAGGATCACTGGATGATGGGCATTAATTTAAGGAGGGCAGTGATGTAATGAGTGCTGAGTATTATATAAGACTGATGAATCACTGACTTCTACCTCTGAAACCAATAATATATTATATGTTAATTAATTGAATTTAAATATAAAGAAAACAAAAGAGAATAGTCTCTTCAACAAATTATGCTAAGACACCTGCAGAATGATATAGAAAAGAAAACATTTTTTAAAAAGAGGTGTACTGTATATTTCTTCTACTTCTCAATGAAAGCACCTATTACATTTCATTTCTTTATTGTTTTTTAGGGGTGAAATTCACATAATGTACAATTATCCATTATTTAAAGTATAAAAATTAGGTGGCCTTTAGTGTATTCAGAATGTTGTGCAACCACCAGCATTCTCTAGTTTCCAAACACTTCATCACCCCATAAATATACCATACCCATTAAGCAATAACTCCCGATTCCCTGGTCACCTCTAATCTGCTCTCAGTTTCATCTTTTACTCCTTAATCTCTCTTCCTTCTGCTCTAAAATATGGGTTCTTCACTGCTCCTTGACAATTGCACAGATGCTTATACCTTCCAGCTTTGACACTGGTTTTCTCCTTTGCCAAGAATATTCTTCAAAAGATAACGGTATGTGCAACTCTCTTACCACCTTCAAATCTTTGTTCAAATAGTACTTTCTCAGAGAGGCCTGCTATGAACACTCTAGAGAAAATTGATGACTATCCTTTTTACCTGGCTTTATCCTCCCCTGCCCCACAGTTCTTATCACTTCCTGATAAGTGTTAAATAGTATTACATAATATACTGCCTCTTTCCCCCTATTAGAATATAATCTCTATGAGGGCTAAGATTTAGGTCTCTTTTGTTTACTTCTATATCATAAGATTCTAGAACAGTCCTGGCATATATTAGGCACTCAGTGCATATTTTTTCACCAAAGAATGAATAAAGAATTTTACCCACCAAATACACCAAACCTGAGTCTTATAACATATTCTCAACTTAAAAATACTGTATCAGTTTATACCACATAGATCCCAGTACAGAAAGACTGTCTACCTAACGATAAATACATAAAAGGCATTTGTGATATACTAAGCACCAGATTCAAATGCCTATATGTTCTTTTATGACTACATAATAATCTGACTTTCCAAAACAGTTCAAATACACATTTATGTAATTAAAAAAATACACATTTATATAAAAAAATCAAGTTTTAAAAATTGATTCATTCTTATTCTCCAGGAGAATGTTACACTGACATAATCCTGACTGCCTAATGCTATTGTAAAATAGATTATGCTGTAATTTAAGAGTCTAAAGTAATAAAGAAGGCAGGACAGGAGAGAAATCCCACTTTAATAATTTCCATGCAGTCTGTTTTGAGGTAAGATACTGAAGCCAACTTCATTGTTCAAGAATACCAGATATGGGGGGGCGCATGGGTGGCTCAGTGGGTTAAGCCTCTGCCTTTGGCTCAGGTCATGATCTCAGGGTCCTGGGATTGAGCCCCGCATAGGGCTCTCTGCTCAGCAGGGAGCCTGCTTCCCCCCTCTCTCTGCCTGCCTCTCCGCCTACTTGTAATCTCTCTCTCTGTTAAATTAAAAAAAAAAAATCTTTAAAAAAGAATACCAGATATGGGGGCACTTGGGTGGCTCAGTGAGTTAAAGCCTCTGGCTTTAGCTCAGGTCATGATCCCAGGGTCCTGGGATTGAGCCCCTCTGCTCAGCAGGGAGCCTGCTTCCTCCTCTCTCTCTGCCTGCCTCTCTGCCTACTTGTGATTTCTGTCTGTTAAATAAACAAATAAATAATCTTAAAAAAATACCAGATATGAACTTTATCATAACTGTGGCTCTGATGTCAATTTGTCAAAAAATAAAACTTAAATACTATATATATGCTGATGTAAGAGGCAGAGAAGCAAAGGGAAAAATAACTAGCCGAAGGGGGAATAAAACTAAAATTTCATCTTCTTGGTGTGTGAGTATGTGTGTGATTGAGTCAAAAGGACACTAATTTCTATCTCCCTGCAAGGGATTAAGCCACTGGGAATTTGCATCTAACAGTAACGTCTGTAACTCTTCTGGCACTGCCCTGGCTTGAGGAAAAATACCATCTCTATAAGAATGAGATAAAAGCACACATTCAAACAACCAATATTTTATGTAACTTTAGAGAAAAACATGTCTCTTCTTGGGAGAGAAAATTGTTCTGAGAAATATTCATTATTCTAAAATGAACAGCTCTGAATCAAGAGTACATTGACATCAATTAAAATGGAGATGAAGAACACTGAGAGAGGACAAAGTATAAAAACTGAAGAAAATACCCTCTTAAAGCAATAAGAATTAACAGCTATTAAATGCAGATGATATGCCAAAAACTACGGCAAGTGTTTTTTGCATCTTATTGCAGTTGTTAACAATAATTGCATGTAGGTAGGTACTATTATCTCCACTTGATTATGGGGAAATCAAGAGGTTAAATGATTTGACTAAAAACATATAGTTACTAAATGGTAGACCTTGGGTTTTAATTTTGGCAGCCTAATTCCAAAGCCCACACCTCTCATCATCACCCGTGATCTTATTTTCAGTTGAAAAAGTAGTGTGATGTTTGTCTTACTGTTCTATAAAAAGGACTTCTAAGGACATTGAATAACCCCATCCAACGACATTTGATCTTTTATGGTCTAAAAAAAAATTATTTGAGAGAGTAGGTGAGATAGAGGGAGAGAAAAAGCAAGCCTGAGCAGGGGGAGGGGCTGAGGGAGAGGGAGAAGCAGGCTCCCTTCTGAGCAGGGAGCCCAGAGCAGGGCTGGATCCCAGGACCCTTTCTCAGCAGATGCTTAATTGACTAAGCCACTTAGGCACCCCATGATTTTTACTACTTGGATTTGTATTTGTGGTGTCCTAGGATATGATCTGGGAATCCATAACATTTTATATGTAGTTCTTCCAGTTAACATGGCCTTTCTTAACTTTTGTAAATCTAGGCTGTGGCATTGGGCTTTGTGATGTTTCCTTCTATAACTAAAGCCTGGGCTATTTAAGCAGTTCTGGAAGATGGGGCTGGTGTATTTTGCTGATCTTCTACAATAGGCATCAACTTACTGAGGAAGAGTTTAATCCAATTGTATCCACACAGGATTCGATCATGAAAAAGATTGTACTATGGATATGGACTAGCCCTTGGTCTATACTAGAATAAGCTCAGGTTCTCTGGCTCATTCAAGGTAGTTAAAAAGATGGAGTGAAATTTTTAGAGGACTATTTTCACTGCCTGTAGGGGGATGCTAAAAGAAACATCATCATTTTTTTTTCATGTGGTGTGCATGTTAAATTCTATTTTACTACAAGGAAACATTATGAGACCATCAGGTAGGGAGGGAACTGTGTTTCTTGGTGGGGAAAACTTGTGATTTTCAGAATGGCAAGCTGGATAATAACATGAATGCTAGAGGTTAAGAAAAATGAAGTTAAGATTTTGAAAGAAAAATATGTTCCTAAATAGATTTGATATTAACTGTATTTCATTACATAGGGACTCTGATTTAAACGATTTGGCCAGCAATGTTTCTTCTTACTCATTGGCCTGTATTCTTCAATGTCCTGTTTTCAATTTTCTAGCTGCCTAAGAAAATCATGCTTCTGGTATAATGTCATGCCTGCCTTTAGTCTCTCCATTGTAAGTGAGAGATGTTCCTTTAATCAATGTGTTCTCTTTTCATTAGGTGACTGGTATACCATTCCTCTTCCTGGCAGGGCAAAGGCATGGAGAAAGACTGTTCCAGGTACTGGTGTATTTTTTTTCTCATAACAAAGTTGTCAAGAATGTTAGGATTCTATAAAAACCAATGGATTAAAAAGGTATTGATACATGATAAAATTAAAAATTTAAAAATACATTGGCACTTGCTTTCCCTTTCTGCTGGTGTGTTTTAATTGCTAACAGAGTAAGTTTCTGATATAGCTAATAAAATCTTCCTAGACCAATTATCACAGTCTCTTTTACCTAAATGCCAACCGGAGGTAATAATTTGTGTTATCTCACATAATAAGTTTCATTGTAAATATTTGCCAAATCAGATAGCCTAGACAGAAAATCTAGAAGCTAAACTGCTGTTTATGGTGTATTCTTTTAAAAAATATTTTATTTATTTATTTGACAAAGATCACAAGCAGGCAGAGAGGCAGGGAGAGAGTGGGGGGGAAGCAGGCTCCCTGCTCAGCAGGGATCATGTGGGGCTCGATCCCAGGACCCTGAGATCATGACCTGAGTCGAAGACATATGTCTAACAACTGAGTCACTCAGGTGCCCCTATGGAAAGCTTCTTAAAACAATTATTGGCCTCTTTTCCTGGTAGTTGATGGGTGACTTATAATGCAGAGTGAAGGAATCCACTAACATTTGACTTATTTCTTTGGAGTATTTGGAATCATGTGTGAACTCAGCTTCTAGAAAATTGACAAGGATAAAGTGATGAAATATGTGGGAGAACCACCTACTAGACTGAAAATAGCACCATGGAAAGAGGTACAGAGCTGCTTCCAGTCTAGTGATATATTCCTTTCTATGCCCTATTTCTAGGATATAGTATTGTGGCTGACACCTAATGGGCACTTAGTAAATATTCACTGTACTAACCAGAAGATTTGGTAGTAAATAACTAAGTCTAATTTGTATAATCATTTAACTTTAGTATTTCCTGAGGTCTTATATGCCATATCCACAATTACTGTTGAAGGCATCCATTTTAATAATAATCTGACATCAACTTAGACTAGAACTTGAACAAAAAAAATTCCGACACAGGAGACTTGTGATGTGGTATTATGGAAAGCGAACAAGATTTGAATGCCAAAGACAGTATTTTAACACTGCTTTGTTTGGTTTCTAAAGTCCCTTGACTTTCCTAAACTTTAATTTATTCACCTAAACATATACTGAATGCATACTATGTATGCCTTTTACACAGAGATGAAAAAGATACAAAGCTTGACCTGGAAATGCTTAAAGATATAACAGAAAAATAGAACTTGAGTGTTTCCTCATCCTTAAAAACAGAATTACAGTATCACTTATTGCATGGATTTGGTGAGGCAATTACAACACCGGTACTTAATTTTTAATAGTTAATGAAAGTGCTTTGAAAACTGCAAGGCACTATACAAATGTTAGTTGTTATTTTGATTATTATATAACCATTCCTCATATTTTCTGTTTTTTCCCCCTTAGATTGAACTTTAACTTCACATTCCTGAAAAATAGTGTAACACCAATTTTTCATGGAAGTTTTTCTAATTTCTCTTTTGTAGTAAATCAAGAAGTTTTGGAACTCTGGTTCAAACTCCATCTGTCAACCTGCTTCCCAGTTATAAATTTAGAATATAGTTTTAAATGTCTTTTTTTAATTTTTAATTTTTTATAAACATATATTTTTATCCCCAGGGGTACAGGTTAAATGTCTTTTTTTATTAAATCAATATATAACTCACACACCACAATGTCTACCACTTTAAAGTGTACAATTTGGTGGTTTTCAATATAGTCACAAGTTGCCTAAGTGTCACCACTAATTCCAGAACACTTTCATCAGCCCCCAAAAGGAACCCTGTAACTATTAGCTGTCATTTCCCATTTCTTCCTTCCCCCAGTCTGTGGTAAGCCTCAGTCCCCTTCTATCTCTATGGATTTGTCTATTCTAGACATTTTATATAAATGGAATTGTATAATATGCAGTCTTTTGTGATTGATGTCTTTCACTTAAAATATTTTATAAGGTTCACCCATGTTCCACAATGTTTTGTGTTTTTGTGGCTAGATAATGTTCCATTATATTGATATACCACATTGTTTACCCATTTATTAGTTAATGGGCATTTGGTTCATTTATATTTCTTAGCTATTGTGAATAACTCTGCTATGAATATTCATATAATAGCTTTTATGTGACACATATTTTCTTTTTTTTTTAAAAATATTTTATTTATTTATTTGACAGACAGAGATCACAAGTAGGCAGAGAGAGAGGAGGAAGCAGGGTCCCTGCTGAGCAGAGAGCCCGAGGTGGGGCTTGATCCCAGGACCCTGGGACCATGGCCCGAGCTGAAGGCAGAGGCTTTAACCCACTGAGCCACCCAGGCGCCATGTGACACATATTTTCAATTCTCTTGGGAATATTATCCCTAGGAGTGGAATTAATGATTCATATGGTAACTCTATGTTTAACTATTTTTGGAACTGAGTAGTTTGAGTTTGATAACGGCTTTTCTTTCTTTCTTTTTTTTTTTTTTAAGATTTTATTTATTCATTTGACAGAGATCACAAGTAGGCAGAGAGGCAGGCAGAAAGAGAGGAAGAGAAGCAGGCTCCCTGTTGAGCAGAGCGCCTGACACAGGGCTTGATCCCAGGACCCTGAGGATCATGACCTGAGCTGAAGGCAGGGGCTTTAACCCAGAGCCACCCAGGCGCCCCTGAAAACTGCTTTTCTTAAAACAAAAAACAAAACAAAACAAAAAGATTTTATTTATTTTGAGAGGGAAAGTGAGCAAGCATGAGTGGTGGGAGGGGTAGAGGGAGAGGGAGAGAGAGAATCTCAAGCAGACTCCATGCTGAGTGTGGAGACTGACAGGGAGCTTGATCTCACGACTATGAAATCATAATCTGAGCTGAAATCAAGAGTCAGATGCTTAACTGACTGAGCTACCCAGGTGCACTTTGGTAACTGTTTTTCTACAGCTTAATGGTCAAAGCATCTAATGAACGTATGATAAAAAACACTGCCAGTGCATGTAAAAAATAATCTGAAGGGAAACAACAAATCCATAACTCTCATAAAACCAAATTGCCCTGGGCGTTACTGACTGTGAATGTCTAATTTAATGGTCAGTGCTCCTTTACATTAAGGAGGTAAACTTTTCTGAGGTTGTGTACAATTATGTTTCAGCCGTCATTCTCTGGATTAGAAAGATAAACTCTGGTTTCTGAAGTGGACAATGTGATATAAATGAGCTAAATAGGAAAGCTTGGTTTATGCTTTAGTGCACTTTATTTTTCATATTGGAGACCTCTCTCTCTCTCAGAGGCAAAACACTTAGCCATAGCATTTTAGTCAAAACTGTGTTTTATAGTGATAAAAAGCACATGGGAGTAAAACTGCTTAGTTCTAAAATAGGGATAAAAGATACATAGCTACTTAAACCAAAGATGCGAGGTTATTTTTTAGTCCCAAATTGCAAGTTAGGTTTTTCACTAAAATATGTGATTTAAAAATGTTCATTAGACTAAGTAGTTATCACATGTTAGTTGACTGTAGAGACTTGGAGACAGTTACTTGGCTATAATACATATAAAACACAAAAATACCTTATAATATTTCCTTTACCAAAGTCATTTCTTTTCCCATGCACCTTCTTCCTGGAGAACATAATTAAAGTTGTGACTGTCAGGAAGCATATTCTCTTCTACTCTTAAATCTTTCACCTTCTGCTTCAGTGTATTGCTTTCCCTTTCCTGTCTACTAAGTCTGCACTTCCCAAACACACCTTTTTCTTAAAGGTCCATCTCTGTAAACTCTTTCACATTTGGCTGTCAAGCAAAGCAGAATACACTTCTTTTAGCAATTATTTATTGTTCTTTAATGAACTAACTGAAAGTTTAGTTGCTTACAGCTATAACTATTTTATCCCTCATGGATTGTGTATGTTGGCTGGGCAATTTCTGTTGGTTTTGACACTCTTGTGGCTACCTTCAGCTGGAAGGTCAGCCGGGATGGCTGAGTAGACCTCTCTCCTTTTAGACTTTCATTCTGAAGGAGACTGCACTGGGTTTCTTTACATGCAGTCTCAGGAGAGCATCCCAAGAGAGCAAGTATCAAGTATAAGATCTATTAAGATTCTACTTGTGTCGTGTTTGCTGATGTCCTCTTGCTTAAGCAGAGTCAACACTGGAAGGAACTACATTATCAGTTATTGGGGGCCACTGGTGTGGCAGTTTACATCTTAATGGTCATTAAGCTAAACTATATATTTTTTTCTCTTTGATGTTTAGCTTGGGAATTTTCTATTGACACCTTCAAGCTTACTGATTCTTTTCCTCAGCTATGTCCAAGCTACTGCTGAGCTCCTCAAAGGCATTCTTCATTTCTAGTATGGTGCTTTTGGTTTCTAGAATTTCCTTTCCTTTCTGTTTGAGCTTTTAGGATATTAATAATGGTTATTTAAAATTCCTTTTTTTATTCAAAGAGCCTCCCTCCCCGCCCCCACCTTTTTTTTTTGGGGTCTTTGAGCATGCCTTGTAATTTTTTGTTGAAAGCTGCTCATGTATAGTATGAGGCTTTAGGTTTATCTGGCTATGAGTTAGGCTGAATTTATTGGTTGCTGTAGCTGTGGATCAGAAGCTGAAAGTTCCTCTAGTGTCCTTGTTTTTGTCTTTTATCTATCTCCTTAGAGACTCCTTTTTAAAAGGGAGTCCTTGCTCACCTGTAATCTTCTGTTGTTATATAGGAGACTGATTAATGTAGTGGTAAGAGGTTCAGAGAAAGGATAAGTGTTCTATAGTTCTACAGTTAGGTCTCACTTTGGCTATGGCCCTGGACTGGGACCTTAACAGGTGCTTTTCAGGTTCCTTTTCCTCATCTTCATCCATTCCTGATGGTGAGACAGGAAGACTAGATGGGGCCAGAGTTGGGTAGTTTACTTCCCTCTAATCAGTTAAGTTCTAAAAAACCCAAGTTAGTTAGGCTTTTGTAAAATAATTTCCCTTGAGGTCAGGTTTTTGTTAAGGTGAATAGTAGCTCTGGGAGTCTTCAAAAATGTTTAATTTTCCCCTCCTCAAACAGAAGCACAAGAGGATTTTTTTTCAGATCTTGACTTTGAGGACCTGGTGTGGCTCCTAGATGAGAAACTCGTGAAAGTGTGGGGTCCCTTAAGCCTGGGCCTCTGGGAGTTTTTAAATCTCTTAAACTAGTCTCAAGCTCAGTCTCCAGCAATTAGACAATTACACTTAAAATGTTCTTGCCAGCCCCTCTGTGACTTCTGTTAAGCTGTGTTTCTATATATTTCCCTCCTTTGCAGTGGTTTGTTTTGTATCCTCAATTCTTTGATGGGTCAAAAGGAGTTACTGATTTTCTTTTTGTTCATCTTTTTTACGGGGTGAAGATATGAGTATGAATTACAAGTCCTTTACCTGTTGAACTGGAAACTGAACTTGTTAAAGAGATTTTTCATTCATTTGTTCATCATTCTTTCATTCTCTCCTTCTCCATTGTATTTTAAAATTTACTTCAAGAACTGGGAAATCAGGTCTATTTTAAGATTGTTTGTTGATTTTAAAAATTACAAAAAACTGAAATAAGTATAACTCATATTCTCAACTGCTACTTATTGTGACTGCATAATTAAGTAATGTGTTATAATGGTTAGTAAACTCTCTAAATTAAACTTAGAAATAACAAATATTTTGTGTAAAGAACAATAAGTATCCTAAATTCTAGGCCATTTACCAAGTGTGCAGAGGTAGTAGAGCAACTAAATGAAATCAATTGGAACATCTGTCTGGGATACTAGATACTTTCCTAAAAGCACTTAGGAAAGTAAAAAGAAAATATTCAAAGATATTATAGCTTTTGTGTATAGTATAGATTTCAAAAACCAGAACAAGATTTTATTGTCATATTATTTCCTTTTTGTGCTACTCCTAATTAAGTCACATTTCTCATGTTTTGATTTTGATAATGCAACCTCTACCTTTCTTCTTGTTCAATTTTTGGGGATACATATTGTGCTAATCCTTCAAATGAAGACTACCTTCACAAGGTATTACCTGTCAATCTGTCCACAAGAGTCTCTTTTTTCTTTGAACTCCTATAGAACTTACTGTTGCCACAAATTTGACACTTACTGCTTTGCAATTACTGTTTATGAAGATATTTAAAAATATAAATGTTTACCTTTATATTTTATATAAAGTTCCTCATGGCAGTATCTGCATCTTAATATTTTTGCACATTCATAGCATTTGGCTAACTGTCCTGTTCAATTATCGAGGTAAGGGCATCAAAGTCTTACAAGTGATGATATGGAATCCTAGTCTTTCTTAGGACTCCACTCTAGATACCTAAATCTTATAAAAGAAGGGGCCAATGGATAGTGATATCATCATCTTCCAGAAAGTTATTCTTCTTCTGATAAATCCTTTATTAGTGGCTTATCATGTTAGAGCAGCATTATCAACAATAGCCAAATTATGGATGTCCACTGACTGATGAATGGATAAAGATGTGGTATGTTGCTGAACCATAAATCTCTTGCCATTTGCAATGGCAGGGATGGAGCTAAGGGAATATTATGCTAAGCAAAATACGTAAGTCAGAGAAAGTGAAACACCATATGATTTCACTCATAGGTGAAATTTAAGAAACAGAACAAATGATCATAGGGGAAACAGAGGCAAACCAAGAAACAGACTCTTAACAATAGAGAACAAACTGATGGTCAGGAGAGGAACAGTAGATGGAGGATGGGTTGAATGGGTGATGGGGATTAAGTACAGCACTTGTGATGAGCAGTGGATATTGTATTTAAGTGATGAATCACTAAACTGTATACCTGAAACTAATATTATACTGTATGTTAACTAAGTGGAATTCAACTAAAAACTAAAAAAAAAAAAAAAAATCATGTTATTTTTCTTGTTATCTCTCCAAATAAACTGTAGATTTTTTGAGGATAATGAATATATTTCATACTTTATTTCAAATTATTTTTTGTTTTTTTAAGGTAATCTCTACATCCAATGTAGGGCTTCAACTACAACCCTAAGATCAAGAGTCACGTGCTCTACTGACTGAGCCAGCCAGGTGCCCCTATTTCATACTTCTAAAAGTGCCTAGGGTTATAGCTAGTACTTAGATGTTCAATAAACATTTTTTGGTGTAATAATAAAATAAATCTTCACAGAGCAAACCACCTTCACTGTGGAGTTAACTGTTTACATGCAGAGTCCCAACCCTGAGACAACACTCATTAGAAATCACTGCTAGTTCTTGAACTTGCCACTTGTCAGTTTTCAGTCATTCTCTTAATTTCTATTCTCTTGTTTTTTTTCCCCTTGCTCATATTTATTTCATAGTTTTATGTTTCCAAATGTCTTTCTGATTTATTCTTACTGTTCCTTATCCTTTTTTTTTGTTTACATCATGTCTTCTTGAACACTATAAATTTGGGGTAGGGTGTTACAAAGTCACTGATCTTTAAAGATACAGTATAAATTTTATAGCCTACTGTTGTTTCCCTGAAAGAGGTTATCATACGAAGTCAGTGATAAGGATGGGCTCCTGATTTTCATTTCCAGGAAAGGGCCAATTTAAATAACAGAACACTCCCAATTCCCCCCACCCATCTCTTAGGGCATTGTTGTCACTGATATTAGTTATTTATAATCACCCAGTACACTGTTAATATTATTAGCTTATTATTTTTTAAGATTTTATTTATTTATTTGAGAAAGAGAAGTGAGACAGAAAGAGAAAGAGCATGAGGCAGGGTGAGGGGCAGAGGGAGAAACAAGACTCCCTGCTGAGCAGGAAGCCTGATGTGGGGGTCAATCCTGGGACTCTGGGATCCTGACCTTAGCTGAAGGCAGATGCTTGACTGACTGACTCACCCAGGTCTTCATTTATTCCATCTTTGATGTTATTCTTTTCTCATGTAGATCTGAGTTTATGACCTATCATATTCCTTCTTCTTGAAAAATTATTTTTTAACATATCTTGTGGGACAGATCTGTTGGTGATGAATTCCCTCAGGTTTTGTTTGTCTGATAAAGTGTTTATTTCTCCTTCATGTTTAAAAGATAGTTTTGCTGGATATAGAATTCTAGGTTGGTAGTTTTTTCTTTCAACACTTTAAATATTTTACTCTCTTATTGCTTGCGTTGCTTTCTGAAAATAGTTGGCTACAATCCTTTTTTTTTTTAAAAGATTTTATTTTTATCTATTTGAGAGAGAGAGAGAGAGAGAGAGAGAGATCACACAAGGAGGAAAGGTAGAGGGTGAAGCAGGCTTCCTGCTGAGCAAGGAGCCCAATGCGGGATTCAATCCCAGGACCTTGGGATCAAGACCCGAGCTGAAGGCAGACGCTTAACAACTGAGCCACCCAGGTGCCCATATACCACATTTTCTTTACCCATTTACCTATCAGTGGACATTTAGGTTGCTTCCATATCTTGGCTATTGTAAATAACGCTGTTGGCTACAATTCTTATCCTTTTTCTGCTATAGGGAAGGTAAGGTATTTTTTCCTTGGCCTTATTTCAAGATCTTCTTTGTCTTTGGATTTCTGCAGTTTGATTATGGTATGCCTATGCACAGATTTGGTATTTATCTTTCATGTGTTCTCTGAGCTTTCTGAATATGTGGTTTGGTGTATGTCATTAATTTTGGAAAATTCTTGGCCATTATAATATCTCTTCTGTTCGGTTCTTCTGACTTTCCAATTGTACTTTCTCCTTTATTATTATTATTATTATTATTATTATTATTATTTTTGTATTTGCATTTCAGTTTGGGGAATTACTGCTGACTTGTCTTTAGGCTCCCTGAGTCTTTCCTTTTCCATGTCCACTCTGATAAGCCCATTAAAATCTGTGACATATCTGGGCCTGTTTCTGATGTTTTTGTTTACTCAGACTGTATTTTCTCTTCTTTTTTATCTTGAAGGATTTTATAGATTTGAGAGAGACCATGAGAGAGAGAGTGAGCAAGATGAGCAGCGGGGGGAGGGTAGAGGGGGAGAGAGAAGCAGGCTCCTCAGGGAGCCCAAATGTGCGGCTTGATCCCAGGACCCTGAGATCATGACCTGAGCTGAAGTCAGATGCTTAGCTGACTGAGCCACCCAGGCGCCTCCAGACTGAATTTTCTTGCCAGGTAATTTTTCAGTAGGTGCTAGATATGATATATATGATAAGGGATGTTACAGAACCTGAGGTTTTTAGGGGTGCCTGGGTGGCTCAGTGGTTAAGCCTTTGCTTTCAGCTCAGGTCATGATCTCAGGATCCTGGGCTGGAGTCCCGCATTGGTCTCTCTGCTCAGTGGCGCACCTGCTCCCCCCTCCCCCCGCCTGCCTCTCTGACTACTTGTGATTTATCTCTCTGTGTCAAATAAATAAATAAAATTGTAAAAAAAAAAAAAAAGAAAAGAAAAAAGAAAAGAACTTGAGGTCTTTAGTGTGATACAGGAAGGTTGGAGGGTGTCAGGTAAATGCCATTCCTTCATGAAGTCTTTTTTCTTGGAGAGTAGGCTTTTGTTATGGAGAATGCTCTTGGCATAAGGGGTTATTTTTGGCTCTTCATCATGAGAATCTATTGGAATTCCTGGAAACCCATGAAGTTGTGGGACCAGTTTTAATAAATACTTGACAAAATTATTTTCTCTGGTTTTATTGCAGTGTATTTGCTCCACTGATTTTCTGTTTTGAGGTAGAGGTAGAGGTGATAAGCTCTGTTGTATAATTTTTTCCTTGGAAGGCTCTGAGATTACATTTTGGTAGGTAATAGAATCAGACTGTTGTTACTGATTTAACTTTAAGAAAACAAAATATTGATTCTGTAACATGAATCAAGTCTTATAAAGAAAATAGCAAAATAATTCAACCATTAACTATGAAACTGTCTCATGTTCTCTATCCATTTACTTGAAATAGTTATAGAATGAGTAACTCTGAACTAAAATATTAGTTTTCAAATTTATCAGTGTATTAGAATGCCACATTGAATTACTTAAAAGTTTCACATTTTCTACACAAAAAATTTAAGTGGTATATCAATCTCAGAGGGACCATGCTAATTATTCACTTGTATATTTCTATACAATAGAGATTACAAATTAGAAACAAGTAATCTAGGATGGTTTATCTCTAGGAAAATAATGCCTTGAATAGATACAAGAGTGTTGATAACAACTGTTAGTAACAACAACATAAATTTATTTCCTATGTTGTCTTCTTACATGTCATTACACTTGATATAAAAATTTCCATTTGGGGGGATATGAAGAAGCTGAATGAAGTGTTATAGGTCATTTAGGTTCCTAAATACCTATTAAACATCATACCAGAGAAAAAGAGAAAATACAATACCTACACATAAATCTTTGGGTATATTCTTAGTTATAAAATATCTTATTGATCATTCTCAAGATGCAGTCCTTGGATAGTGGATCACCTCTTAGTAACCTGTTAGACATATAAATTCTCTGGTCCTATATTAGACATACTGAGTTGAAACTCAGTGGTGGTGGAGCTCAGCAATTTGTGATTCACTTCTTCATTTGCTTATTTATTTTTTAGAGAACATGCACCTGTGCATGAGTGGAGGGGGTGGGGCAGAGGGAGGAGAGAGAGAATCTTAAGCAGGCTCCATGCCCACTATGTGGAGCCTGATGTGGGGCTTAATCTCAGGACCATGAGATCATGATCAAGAGTTGGATGCTTAACATGCTGAGCCATCCAGGCACCCCTTAATTATTTTTCTAGGTAATTTGATGTATGGTACAGTTTGAGAGCCACTGCTCTAATCAAAACCAAATACATGTTAGAAAAATGCAATATATAGATTAAAAATAAAACAGATCTATTGAATTTGTCACTAGTTTATTAAATTCCTTGCTCTATTTCCCATATACTACTTTTTTTTTTTAATTTTTTATAAACATATATTTTTATCCCCAGGGGTACAGGTCTGTGAATCACCAGGTTTACACACTTCACAGCACTCACCAAATCACATACCCTCCCCAATGTCCATAATCCCACCCCCTTCTCCCAAACCCCCTCCCCCCGGCAACCCTCAGTTTGTTTTGTGAGATTAAGAGTCACTTATGGTTTGTCTCCCTCCCAATCCCATCTTGTTTCATTTATTCTTCTACCCACTTAAGCCTCCATGTTGCATCACCACTTCCTCATATTAGGGAGATCATATGATAGTTGTCTTTCTCTGCTTGACTTATTTCGCTAAGCATGATACGCTCTAGTTCTATCCACGTTGTTGCAAATGGCAAGATTTCATTTCTTTTGATGGCTGCATAGTATTCCATTGTGTATATATACCACATCTTCTTGATCCATTCATCTGTTGATGGACATCTAGGTTCTTTCCATAGTTTGGCTATTGTGGACATTGCTGCTATAAACATTCGGGTGCATGTGCCCCTTTGGATCACTACATTTGTATCTTTAGGGTAAATACCCAAATGTGCAATTGCTGGGTCATAGGGCAGTTCTATTTTCAACATTTTGAGGAACCTCCATGCTGTTTTCCAGAGTGGCTGCACCAGCTTGCATTCCCACCAACAGTGTAGGAGGGTTCCCCTTTCTCCGCATCCTCGCCAGCATCTGTCATTTCCTGACTTGTTGATTTTAGCCATTCTGACTGGTGTGAGGTGATATCGCATTGCGGTTTTGATTTGTATTTCCCTGATGCCGAGTGATATAGAGCACTTTTTCATGTGTCTGTTGGCCATCTGGATGTCTTCTTTGCAGAAATGTCTGTTCATGTCCTCTGCCCATTTCTTGATTGGATTATTTGTTCTTTGGGTGTTGAGTTTGCTAAGTTCTTTATAGATTCTGGACACTAGTCCTTTATCTGATATGTCGTTTGCAAATATCTTCTCCCATTCTGTCAGTTGTCTTTTGATTTTGTTAACTGTTTCCTTTGCTGTGCAAAAGCTTTTGATCCATATACTACTTTTAAAAGCCCTATGAGATAGTAGTGATGGACACTGAGGTTTTTTTTTTTTTTTTAAGATTTTATTTATTTGACAGAGAGATTACAAGAGAGGGAACACAAGCAGGGGGAATGGGAGAAGGAGAAGCAGGCTTCCCACAGAGTAGAAAGCCCAATGTGGGACTCGATCCCAGGACCCAGGGGTCATGACCTGAGTGGAAGGCAGACATTTAACAACTTAGCTACCCAGGTGCCCAGATACTGAGATTTTTAAAAGAAAAGAAGTTTGGGAACCACTGCAATAGGGAGATTATTCTTTCTATTTTTAATGACATCTGTACAAGATACTGGATAGTGGGACCCAAAGAATTATTTTAAAAATAGTTTTTTAAATTATTAAAATAAAAATATTAATTTTTAAAAAATTAATAAAATTTTATGAGAAGGAAAATAATTTACATTTGGGACTAAATTTCCATTTTGCATACTACTTAAAGCTAGGAATATTCTTACTGAATTTATCTTAGTATCAGGTCCTTAGTCTCACAGTTTATTGATGGTAAGACAACATGAATCCAGAGCCAAACCTAGCATGGTGGAATAAGTTGAGGACCAGTGAAATATTTATCAGTGAAGCTATAAGACAGAAAAAAAAAAAAAACCCTCTAAATTTGTTTCACAGGGGTGCTCAATATATTTTTTATTTTTAAGTAATGTCTATACCCAAAGTGGGGCTCAAATCCACAATCCCAAGATCAATAGTTGCATGCTCCACCAACTGAGCCAGTCAGGTGTCCTAGGGGTGCTCAATATTTTTAATTTGTCTTAAAACCAATCATGTTATTATCTCTTCTGATAATGGTCACTAATCCTTCTGTTGTTTATATTTGTATCCTCATCAAGGGGTTTGACACAACGCTTTGACTGCAATGTTAGTAATTAAAAATATATACAGAACTGAGAAAACTACCTGAAGAGTGACAGAAGAAACTCCACAACTAAAGGAATAAAAGAGGCTACATCAAGGAAGGTAAAAAGTATGGAGACATGGTTTAAGGGAGGAATGGATCATGGGTGCTGTGGAGGGGAGGGAGTTGTGATCCTGGAGAAGGGCAAGAGGAGAGGAGAACACAGGGGAATGCACAGGGAGAGCCTTCTCCCAAAACCATTGGCATGGAAAATGAAAGGGGCTGAATTTAACAAGTTCTTGCAATCAATGGGGCTTAATGTTTGGAGGTTTAAAAAATGTAGTGGGCTTGGCTGGGATAGAGGCCAGAGGGCAGTGTGCTGCTCCTGGAGAGAGGGCAGGCAAATAGCTGGGGCCACAAAGCATGGAAATGGTGATGGGGGAATGCCTGGTACACACAGGGGAGACTTCCTGCTCTTCTGAGTGTGTCCCTGAGAGGAAGCTCCAGGAACAAGGGACCTGGCTGCTACCATTTCCCTACCCCACTGTCAGCATATATACAGAGCCACTTGCACTGACAGTGGCTGACTAACTTGCTTAGACCAAGTCCCACCTGTGCTCTGGCAAGACTGCCCTTCTCAGTCAAACTTGCCTTAGTCCCAGTGCAGTGGGCCCCTTTCCCCAGAAGACCAGCACAAACCCCTGTAGACACCACACCTCCTAATCAGAGAGTTCTGTAGAGCCCAGTTCTGGTGGAGTTGGTGTCAGTTCTCATTTCACAAGCAAACTAGAGCACATCTAGTTAAAACTTGCCACATTCAGGCCAGGGACCAAACACAGCCCAGAGCAGGCAAGGAAAGCCTCTGAAGACAACTCGCCTGAAGGACACAGTGACCAAAACACAACAGCAGAGCTCATGAAGCACAAACCAGAGATACTCCTTCAAGTGTAAGGCTCTGGACACTGAATGACCTCTTCTTCATAAAGCCATTACCTTCAGGAGTAGGAGACATAACTGGCTTTTCTAACACAGAGAATGCAGAGACTTTGACAAAACGCCAAGACAGGAATTCATCCCAAGTGAAAGAAAAACATAAGCTCATAGCCAGAGATCTAAGTGAAACAGATATAAGTAACATCTTCAATGGAGAATTAAAAGCAACAATCATAAGGATACTCACTGGGTTTGAGAAAAGTAGAAATCAGTGAGAACCTTACCACAGTGCTAAGAGTTAAAAAAGAATCAGAGCTGAAGAATGCAATAAATGAGATTGGAAACAGGCTTGAGGCAATAAACAGCAGGCTGGAAGAAGCAGAGGAATGAATAAGTGACCTAAAAGACTAAAGAATGGAAAATAATTATGCTGAACAAAAGAGAAAAGAACTATGCAACATGAGAATAGATTTAGGAAACTCACTGACTCCATCAAACATAATAATATCAATTTTATAGGCATCCCAGAAGAAGAGAAAAGGGGGAAGATAATTCATTTCAAGAAATAATAGCAGAAAACTTTCCTAATTTGGGGAAAGAAACAGATATCCAGAACCAGGAGGCACAGCGAACACCTATCAAAATCAACAAAAGCAGGTCAATGCCAAGACATGTTGTAATTCAATTTTCAAAATACAGTGATAAAGAAAAAAATCTTAAAAACAGCAAGACAAAAGAAATTCTTAACTTCCAAGGAAAAACCATAAGTAAGCTGGAGATTACTCAACAGAAATCTGGCAAGCCAGAATGGGAAAAATCTTCAGCCAAGAATAATCCTCTCCAGCAAGGCTATCATTCAGAATAGAATGATAGTTTCATAGATAAAAACTAAAGGAGTTCATGACCTATATTCCTTTAATGCAAAGGAGGGACCAAAAGTGACATATAAAAATGATCAGAGAAAATCTCCAGAAATAACAAAACAAATAATAAAATGGCAATAAATATGAATCTATCAATAATTACTTCAAATGTAAATGGACTAAATGCTCTAGTCAAAAGACAAAGGGTGTCAGAATGGATAAAAAAACAAGACCCAGCTATATGTGCTATCTCTAAGAGACTCATTTTTTATCTAAAGACCCCTGAAGCTTGAAAGTGAGGGGATGGAGAAACATTTGTCATGCAAATGGATGTCAGAAGAAAGCCAGAGTAGCAATACCTATATTAGACAAACTAGACTTTAATTCAAAAGAGTTAAAAAGAGACAGAGAAGGGCACTATATAATCCTAAGGTGACAATCCAACAAAAAGATATAACAATTATAAATATTTATGCCCCCAACATTTCATAGAATTCAAAGAACATTCTAATTGACTTTTAGCATTTAAGAAACTAGTTTTTGGTTTACGATTACAATGAGGTACATATACTATCCTACTAGAGAGAATCACTGGTTTCAGTTTGCCAAAAGAAAAATTTCCTTTTCTAATTCTGAACTGAATACTTTCTTTCATTGCCTTGTCTTAAAGATGGACATTTTATTAACAAATCAATTAACGTATGTATTTCATAAAAGGTATGCTTAAAATCTTTTCTAGATGAATTCAAAATCTATTTTGCCTCATTTCTTTTCTAATAAGGTCACATACATGTGTTATGTATTCATGTCATGAGGCTGCTTTTTAAATTTTTTAGTCTTGTGGCAATGTAATCATATCTAAGTATAGATTCAGTGAATCAAAAAATACAGAGGATGAAGTAAAATTATTTCAGATTTCTTTCTTTTTTTAAGATTTTATTCATTTATTTGACAGGCAGAGATCACAAGTAGGCAGATAAGCCACCCATGCGCCCCTATTTCAGATTTCTTAAAATGATCCTTTTAATGTGTACCGCTTGTTGGTGCTGACGCTTTTCTTATTGGGCATTGCTGGATTTTACGAATGTTGTATTTTTTCTGTTACAAATAAGATTAATGGATTTTATGGTATAATTCTGATTTACTGTGTAAACTACAGTGGAGTTGCAATCACTACCCTAAAAACCAATAGAAACAGAGGTGCAATTTACATATTGGTAACCTGCCTTATAGTCAAAGCCATTTTATTTCAACTTAAAACAATGTAATTAATGAGTAAACTCTGGTTAATGTGAATAGAGTAAGAAAATACTTTTATGTCTGACACATGCTTAACAATAAAATAGTATATATCTTTTCCTAGGTATTTTCCACAAAGACATCGCATTTTTCCATTTTAACTGCTAAAATAATTTCTGTTGTTAATAATACACTATATTGTCATAAGTATCAATGGATAGAGGTACACACACACACACACACACACACACACATAAAGATATTTGGTTTTCATCCGAGGTAAGTACCTAGAAATTGTACTATGCTCATTTAATCTTTTCTACCTTACTGAGTTAATATAATTATGTAAGGATGATGATGTTAAAACATTCTGCTTTGAAAGTACATCCTAGAAAATAAACCAGATGCATTTTTCAGTACTGTGCATAATAAAACAAGACTAATTAATTGTAATCCCAAACAGTCCTTTACACAATTGGTGGATTTCAGATGAAACTAATCAAACACTGTAACATCTGAGTATTATAGCTCATTAATCAGAAATTCCTTCATTTTTGGCTCCATGATACATTACTCTTATATATTACCAGGTTCTGCCTCTCAAATACATGAATGAGACAAAAGAACCAATAAACAAATTGCTTGGTAGCATTATATAAATTAAGTTTTACTTGACAGATGACTGTATTTACTTTTATTCCAGAAGCTTAAAAAGTGAAAGATACTGTAGAAAACAAGTCTGTTGTGTTATCAAAGTAAGATTAAGACATACAAGTTTGAGGCTATTGTACATCCCCTACCCTGATCCCACCTCCTGTATCTCTCATGCCATTCCTTAATTGAGAAACTAAACCTCAATGGTGGCAACAGGAACTGGTACAGTCAAACTTACAAGTGCAAAACTTACAGGCCAGTAAATTTCTCCCATTCCTTCTGGATCAAAATCACTCAGGCTGATCTTTCCCTTCTGGGAAGATACTACAGTAGCTCTATACTTCCCAATTCCTCCTGCTAAATATAACTAAAAACGCTGGGCACTAGGTAGAGAGATCATGTCTGGAGACATTTCCTCCAATTCCCTCAGTTTTATTAAGATATAATTGATACAGGATACATATAAGGTATATAGCATAATAATCTGACTTACATAAATTGTGAAATGATTACCACAGTAAGTTCAGTTAACATCTATCATCTCAAATAGATACAAAAAGAAAAAGATAAGAAAAAGGTTTTTGTTGTGATGTGAACTCTTAGGATCTAATCTCTTAACAACTTTCAAATATACCCTACAGCAGTGTTATAGTCATCATGTTGTAAATTACATCCCTAGCACTTAATTATGACAGGAAGTTTGTACACATTTTGACCACATTCCTTCACTTCTCCCTCCCCCAAGCCTGGTAACTATAAATCTAACCTCTTTTCCCAGGAGGTTTTATTTTTTGTTGTTGTTTGTCTTTCTGTCTGACTTACTTCACTTAGCATAACGCCATCAAGGTCCATCTGTGTTGTCACAAATGATGTATTTCCTTCTTTTTTATGGCTGAATAATATTTAATTATGTGTGAGTGTGTGTATGTATGTATATATACACACATACCACAACTTCTTTATCCATTACCTGTTGATGGACACTTAGGTTGTTCCCACGTCTTGGCTACTGTAAATAATGCTGCTATAAACATAGGGAGCAAATATCTCTTTGACATAGTGTTTTAATTTCCTTCAGGCATTTCCAGAAGTGGAACTGCTGGATCATATAGTAGTTCTACTTTTAATTTTTTCGAGGAGGCTCTACACTGTTTTTCATAGTGGTTATACCAATTTACAGTGCTACCAACAAAGCAAAAGGTGTCCCTTTTCTCTATATACTTACCAACATTTGTTATCTCTTATCATTTTGATGATGGCCATTTTAACAGGCATGAGGTGATAGCTCACTGTGGTTTTGATTTGCATTTCTTGGTGATTAGTCATGTACCTGTTGGCCATTAGTATAGTTTTTATTGAAAAATGTCTGTTCAGGTTCATTGTCCATATTTAAATTGGGCTACTTGTTATTTTGTTATTGAGTTGTATGAATTCTTTTTATAATTTGGATAATAACCCCTTAGCAGATAAATGGTTTGCAATTATTTTTTTCCCATTCTGATATCTTAACAGATACATGGCTTGCAAATATTTTTTTCCCATTCCCATTCTTTTCATTTGTTGATCACTTCTTTTGATGTGCAGAAGCTTTTTAGTTTGATGCAGTCCTACTTTTATTTTGTTTAATTTTAATCTTGTTGCTTGTACTTTAAGTGTCATACTCAAAAAATCATTTCCAAGACCCATGACAAAGCTTTCTTCCTGTTTCCTTCTAGTTTTATGTTTTTTTATGGTATATTATACTATAATATACTACATCTTTATGGTATATCATAACTTCATAATATAGGTTTTATGGTATATTATATATATAATATATGTATTACATTATGGTATATTATAGCTTTATAATATTGGTTTTTATGGTATAGTATAACTTTATAATACAGCTTTAAATTGAAAAGTGTTATTCTTCTTACTTTGTTGTTCTTTGGAGACATTTTTGATTGTTATGATTGGAGGGTGATAGTGGCACTTAATGGACAGAGGCCAGAGAGGCTGCTAAGCATCCTATAATAAACAGAACAACACTCACAACAAAAAATTATGTGGCCCACAGTGTTAATAGTGGTAATTTGAGAAATTCTGACGTAGTCTATAAAATTCACAAATATTATAAAACTCATGAATATTTAGTTAGGATTCCCTCTTTCTATCTGCTTATCTAAATAATGTTATTTGCCAGACACTTTTGGCACTGCAAACAGAAAGATGAGTCAGGAAAAGATTTGAAAATTGAAGAGCTTATAATTTAAGGGGAAGATAGAGGAGAGGCAAATCTGGATGGTCCTGGGTTCATTTTCTCCTACCTTTTGACTTTTGACTGCAAGGAACTGGCTCAGCAGGTCTGAGTTTGATAAATAAAAGGACAAGCTAATAATTGAAGATTAGTTCCAGCTCCAGCTCTTAGCTCTTCCTTTCAAACAAGGTCATTATCCTTAACCAGGAAATTCTCTTTTCATCTAGACATTACTCATTTTCTTCTAACATTTGTATAAAATACATTTCTTGGATATTTTATCTTCTCTTGGAGCATTCTCCATGGTGCATCCCATTACAGTTGATTCAGGTTTGTCTTACTGCAAGACAGTGAGAGGACCAGGGGCCAGGCATTCTGTTGTTTCTCTCCCTGTCAGTTATCATTAAACTTTACTGTACTTTTACACTACTTGGCATAAGCAATGAGTGCGTGCATACCTCCTTTAAGAACAGTCAAAAAAGTAAAGAAATAAAAAAGCTGTAATAGAAGTATAAACAGATGTGAACAAACTAGAAGCTATCAAAGTACAATTTGCTAAATTATTGAATTTGTTGACTCTTAGTCGTAGTGGTTTAGGGGGACAAAGATGATGATATATACCTTAGAAAAGACTGAATTTGTAAAGTAACATAGTTTTAAAGTGCCTGCTGGAATGGCTAAGGGAACTAATGGCTGCCAGACTTTCAGTCCGCGAGACCATAAATTAGTAGTTGTGAAATTTTTGTGATGGCAGCTGGTTGGTATGGGTGAATCTTTGGTAGGGTTGGTATAGGTGCAATTGACAGGCTTTAGCTGTCAAAAGTCACGATAACATTTTACTGGGAATGAAAAGGCTAATGATTTATGTGTTAAACAATTACATTTTTAAATGTGACAACAGAGTTTTCTCAGAAAGATCCTCAAATATTTTCTTAGGGCTTTTAATTTTTTTTTTTATTTGTGGTAAAATGCACATCACAGAAGACTGTTTCCTTTGCTGTCCAGTTTTTATTTTGACAGAGTCCCAATAGTTTATTTTTGTTTTTGTTTTCCTTGCCTCAAGAGACATCTCAAGAAAAATGTTGCTATGGCCAACATCAGAAATTACTGCCTATGCTCTCTTCTAGGATTTTTTTGGTTTTAGGCCTCAAATTTAGGTCCTTAATCCAATTTGAGTTTATTTTTGTTTACAGTGAAAGTAAGTGGTCCAGTTTCATTCTTTTGCATGTTGCTGTCCAGTTTTCTCAACAGCATTTGTTGAAGAGACTGTCTTCCCCATTACATATTCTTGCCGCCTTTGTAGAAGATTAATTGACCATATAATTGTGAGTTTATTTCTGGGCTCTGTATTTTCTTTCATTGGCTTATATGTCTATTTTTGTGCTAGTACCATACTATTTAGAACACTACAGGTTTGTAGTAAGTAGTGTATCTTGAAATCTGGAATTATGATACCTCCAATTTTATTCTTCTTTTTGAAGATTGCTTTGGCTATTTGGGGTCTTTTGTGATTCCAAATTTTAGGATTCTTTGTTGTAGTTCTGTGAAAAATGCTGTTGGTATTTTGATAGGGGTTGCATTACATCTGTGGAATGCATTGGATAGTATGGACATTTTAACAATATTAGTTCTTCCAATCCATGAGCATGGATTATCTTTCCACTTGTTTGTGTCATATCCAATTTCTTTCACTAGTGTTTTATAGTTTCCAGAGTACAGGTCTTTTATCTCCTTAAGTTTATTCCTAGCAATTTTATTATTTTTGGTGAAATTATAAATGGAATTATATTTTTTTCAAGATTTTATTCATTTGTTTGACAGAGAGAGAGATCACAAGTAGGCAGAGAGGCAGGCAAAGAGAGAGGGGGAAGCAGGCTCCCTACTGAGCAGAGAGCCCAATGCAGGGCTCGATCCCAGGACCTTGGGATCACGACCTGAACCGAAGGCAGGGACTCAACCCACCAGGCCACCCAGGCACCCCAACGGGGTTGTATTCTTAATTTCTCTTTGACTTCATCATTAGTGAATGGAAATGCAACAGATTTCTGTACACTGATTCTGCACTGTGTGACCTTAGTGAATTGATTTATCAACTTTAGTAGTTTTTTGGTGGAGTCTTGAGGGTTTTCTATATATAGTATCAAGTCATCTGCAAATAGTGAAAATTTCACTTCTTCCTTACTAATTTGGATGGCTTTTCTTTTTCTTATCTTATTGGTGTGCCTAGAATTTCCAGTACTATGTTGAATAAAAGTGGGGAGAGTGCACATCCTTTTCTTGTTCCTAATCTTAGGGGAAAATGTTCTGTTTTTCCCCCACTGAGTATGATGTTTATTGTAGGGTGTTCATATATGGCCTTTATTATGTTGAGGTATATTCCCTCTAACCCTATACTTTGTTGAGGGCCTTTATCATGAATGGATGTTGTACTTTGTCAAATCCTTTTTCTGCATCTACTGAAATGATCACATGGTTTTTATTCTTTTTCTTGATGATGTGACAGGTCACACTGATTGAGTTTGAATATTAAACCATCCTTGGACCACAGGAATAGATCCCACTTCATTGTGGTTTATGATTTTTTAATGTCTTGTTAGATTCAGTTCACTAATATTTTGTGGAGGATTTAAAATTTAGTAAAAAATTTATTTATTTGAGAGAGAGAGAGAGAGAGAGAGAGAGAGAGAAAAGCAGGCCTCCCATGGAATAGGGAGCCTAATGTGGGGCTTGATCAAAGGAGCCCTGGATCATGACTTGAGTCAAAGGCAGATGCTTAACTGACTGAACCACTGAGGCACTCCTTTTGTTGAGGATTTTTGCATCTATGTTCATTAAAGATATTGGACTGTAGATCTTTTTTTTTTGTAGTGCCTTTATCTGGTTTTGGTGTCAGAGTAATCCTGTCCTCAGAGAATGATTTTGGAAGCTTCCCTACCCCTTCTTTTTTGGGAATAGATTGAGAACAAGGATTAACTCTTCTTTAAATGTTTGGTAGAATTTACCTGTGAAGCTTCTGTTCATGGACTTCTGTTTGTTGGGAGTTTTGAATACTGATTCAATTTCATTGCTGGTAATCGGTCTGTTCAAATTTTCTGTATCTTCCTTTTTCAGATTTGGGAGGTTATAGGTTTCTAGGAATTTATCTATTTCTTCTAGGTTGTCCAGTTTGTTACATAACTTTTCATAATATTCTATTATAATCCTTTGTATTTCTGTGGTATTTGTTGTTATTTCTTCTTTTAAATTTCTGATTTTATTTGAGTCCCCCCTCTTCTATATTTTTGATGATTATGGCTAAATGTTTATCATTTTGTTGATCTTTTTGAAGTACCAGTTCCTGGTTTTCATTGATATTCTATTTTATTTTTAGTTTTTATTTTGCTTATTCTTATTCTGCTTTAATATTTATTATTTCTTTCCTTCTACTAATTTTGGGTTTTATCTTTTTTTTCTAGCTCCTATGTTAATGTTGGGTTGTTTATTTAAGATTTTTCTTGTTTCTAGACGTAGGTCTGTATTGCTATAAACTTCCCTCTTAGAAGAGCTTTCGCTGCATCCAAAGATTGGACTACTGTGTTTTAATTTCATTTCTCTCCATGTATTTTTGATTTCCTCTTTTATTTCTTGGTTGACCCATTCATTGTTTATTAGCATGTTATTTAACCTCCATGCATTTGTGTTCTTTTAGATTTTTTTCTTGTGGTCAATTTCCAGTTTCATAGTGCTGTGGTTAGAAAAGATGTATGGTATGACTTCAATCTTTTTGAATCTGCTTTGTCTAAGTATTGCTGCCCTGGCTTTATTTTCACTTTCATTTGCATGATAAATGCTCTTCCATCCCTTCACTTTCAATCTTCACATGTCTTTAGGTCTGTATTAAGTATCTTGTAGGAAGTGCATAGATGGGTCTTGCCTTTTTTTTTTTTTTGGGGTCTTGCTTTTTTATACTTTCTGTCACCCTATGTCTTTTGGAGCGTTTAGTCCATTTACATTAAACCAATTATTGATAAGTACGTACTTATTGCTATTTTGTTATCTGTTTAATGGTTGTTCTTGCAGTTCTTCTGTGTTCTTTTTTTCTCTTGCCCTCTTCTCTCATGGTTTGTTGGTTTTCTTTAGTGATATACTTGGATTCCTTTCTCTGTATTTTTTTTTGCATATCCCTGGTTTTGATTTGTGGTTACCATTAGGTTTGTCTATAACACCTTTCGTATGTATCATACTATATTAAGTTAGTGGTCACTTACATTCGAATCCATTTTCTACTCCTCTCCCCCTAAGTTTTAGGTATATGGTGGCATACTCTAGATTTTTTTATTCTGTAAAATCTTTGGCTGATTTTTATATAGTTGATTTTACTGCTTTTGTGCTTCCTTTACTTTTCTTACTCCTACTTTCCTTCCCACTTAAAGAGTACCCTTTAACATTTTTTTGTAGAGCTGGTTTAGTTGTTAAAATTCCTTTAACTTTTGTTTGTCTGGAAATCCCTTGCTGGATTTTTCTCTCAGCACTTTTAATATATCATGCTACTCCCTTTGGCCTGCAAAATTTCTGTTGTAAAATCAGCTGATAGACTTATGTGGTTTGCCTTGTAACTGTTTTCTTTCCCCTTTGTGCTTTTAAAATTCTCTCTTTTTAGCCACTCTTTACCATTTTAACTACTGTATGTCTTAGTGGGGATGTTCTTGGGTTGATTTTGTTGGGGGCACTCTGTCTTATGGATATGCATTTGCTTCTTTCCCCAGATTCAGGAAGTTTTCAGCTATTATTTCTTCAAATACATTTTCTGTCCCCTTTCCTTTCTCTTCTCCTTTTGTGAATGTTATTACTCTGTGATGTCTCGGAGTTCCCTAAGTCTATTTTAATTTATTATTATTTTTTCTCTCTCCTGTTCAGCTTGCTTGCTTTCCACTACTCTGTCCTCTAGATCACTGATCCATTCTTCTCTTTTATTCCGTGTAGTGTATTGTTCATTTCAGTTCTTGAGTTCTTCATCTTTGATTGGTTCTTTTTCATTTTTTTAAAAAAAATCTCTCTGTTAAGGGTCTCACTGAGGCCCTCCACTCTTTTCTCAAGTTCAGAGAGTTATCTTTAAGACATTACTTTAAATTATCTATCAGGCATATAACTTACCTCCATTTTGTTCAGGTCTCTTGCTATGATTTTTGTCCTGTTTTTTCATCTGGGATATATTCTTATGTCTCCTTATTTGGTTCAATTCTCTGTGTTTATGTGTTAGCAAAGTCAGCTACATCTCCTGCTCTTGAAAGCAGTGGCCTTATGTAGAAGAAATCCTGTAATGCCCTGCATTGCAATGTCCCTTGTTCACCAGAACCTGGCACTTCAGAGGTGTGTACTACTGTGTGTGTTGTGTACCCCCTACTGTTGTAGCTGAGATACATTTGCTTTCAGTCCAGTCGTCTTTAGTGTTTGTTTGTTTTTGCCCCTGCACAGGTTTTGATCCCTGTGTTTTTAGTGGGTCAATTTGGGGTTTCCTTGGGCTTGAGTTGAGTCACAGCAGGTGTTTGCCAGAGATTCAGTAGCAGAAAACTGCCCAGAACTTTCCATGTGTTGTACTCTGAGAAGCTTTGGGTGGTAGGCAGGGCCTGTAGTCAAAGCCTGTCTGCTCCAGCCACTGCTTGGGCTGCAGTTGGAATGGTATGTGTGGTATCTTTCCTCCCAGAGGTAGGGGTCACCTTAAGATTTGTTTATTTATTTGAGAGAGAGAGAGACAGAGAGACAGAGAGTGAGTGTATCCATGGGCCGGGTGGGGGGGCAGAGGGAAAGTATATCAAGCTAACTTTGTTCTGAGCACAGAGCCCCATGTGGGGCTTGATCCCATGATCCTGAGATCATGACCTGCCCCTCTAGCTCAAGCTCTGAGATTAGTAAACAAATCTTCCTCCTTTATACTTCTGGCATTTTTTCAAACTTGCTTCTATGCTATATCTCCTTGGATTGTTTGTGTTCTCTCTTCAAGGGAGACTCAATTTCCCATTGCCCTTCTGGCTCTGCCAGAGCTGAACGGGCTGATTTTTAAATTTCTAGATGTTAAGCCCTGCTCACTACAAGAATTTATGAAATTATGCTCCCCTGGTTTTCAAAGCCATATGTTATGGGGATTAGTATTCTTCATGTGGGTTCCCCATGCCTGGAGTGCTTGGTGTGAGGATCTGTTTCTTTCCCTTCTTTGAATCGGCTATGTCCCTTCCACAGTCCTCCACATTCTTTCAGCTCCCAACTACATCAATGCCCTTCCTGCCTGACTGAGCAGGCCAGGTGCCCCCCTTTCCATGTATTATTAATTACTGGTATATATATATTTTTAGAGAATTATCTATCCAAGTTTTAGTCCATTTTGAACTATTTTTGTTTCTGTTGTTGAGCACTGCCACATGATTTAAGATTTCTGCCCGAGGCAATACCTGTATCTAAGTGCTTTCTATTATATTTCATTTAATAGTTACAACTGCATAGCAGCCTTTGAAATAACTACTCATTCACAGGGTAGAGAATGAGAAGAATTAGTGCTAGAAGAACATTAAGGAATATCAATTAGCTTGTGAAGCAATAGCAGACATATTAAAAAAAATCATTGCAAGGTTTGAATCTGTATCTTTTTTGTTCTTAATATTTAGTTATTGACTCTGAGAAGTAAGCCCAAGTCTACCAATGTTATGGAATTGTTTTCTTTCTGTTTTCAATTCAAAGAAGTCCTTCAGACCACTAATATCTCCTTCCATAAAGTACTTGAGTGTAGTAAGTGATATCTTCTTAGGTGAAAAAGATAATTTAGCTTTTAATAATGAATAACCATTCTATCTAATCTATTAAATTATTCAGATTCCACTAACAGAAATTCTAAAATATTTATTGATTAAAGAATAAGTACTTCCTATTGCCTACTTTAACATAAAAGAATAACAATAACCACATGAAAACATTTGGCAGGGCATACTATTTGGTTCTCAGTGTTCAGCCAATGAGTGAGTATTTTGTTTCTAAACTTTGAATATAACTAAACTGTTATTTCTGTTTTTTACAGTAAAACTGGCCATACTATGTATTACTGAAATACTTTAAAAAGTATTTCTGCTTACATGGACGAGCTTTAAGGATACCAAGAGCAATATAGTCAAAATGATACATTTAATAAAATAATCTGTTCATACATTTTCATTTAATCATTTTAATTCTTTAATTAAAATGTCTGAATTTAAATGTAGTCTTAATTGTTGAAAATGTAATTTCTTTGGTCTTAAATGAAGAATGTTAGAAAGTCTAACAGTTTCAAGGTTTATCTATTATCTTCTTCAGACTGTACTAGGAAAATAGAAATCTATGTTCATTAAATCAAGGAAGAAAGAAATGCAAGAGCAGAATGCCAGGGTCATAAGTTTTCCTTGTTTTAATTGAGAAATTTTCTATTCTTCCTTATGTATCAATATATGTACTATTATGATACTAGAGTGCTTTTTAAATTCTCATGTATTTAAGTTTCAAAAACTTGATGAAATATATATAGCTGACAGGAAATTTTACACCTAATGTTATAAATGAGGCCATCCATGTACAATACTCTGCACTGTGCCTGGTCAGAGTAAGTACTAATAACTGTTGGCTAATATTATTACTTAGGAGTATCCTCAAATTCTAAGGACATAAAAAATAATGATGATGTCCCTCAGGAGCAAACATTAAGCAGTGTGTTAGAATCACTGGGACAGCAGACTCTTTTCCTGTCACTCAATTACAAAAGAAAGCAGGATGAGCAATTCAGGCAGTAGGAAGTTATTTAGGGATATAAAAAGACTTGCGCTTTATTTATTTATTACTATTTTTTTTAAAAAAAGACTTTATTTATTTATTTGACAGACAGAGATCACAAGTAGGTAGAGAGGCAGAGAGAGGGAGGGAAACAGGCTCCCCGCTGAGCAGAGAGCCCAATGCGGGGCTCGATCCCAGGACCCTGAGATCATGACCTGAGCTGAAGGCAGAGGCTTAACCCACTGAGCTGCCAAGGTGCCCCTATTACTATTTTTTAAAAGATTTTATTTATTTGATAGAGAGAGACACAGTGAGAGTGGGAACACAAGTAGGGGAGGTGGGAGAGGGAGAAGCAGGCCTCCGGCCAAGCAGGGAGCCCAATGTGAGGCTTGATCCCAGGACGCTGGGATCATGATTTGAGCTGAAGGCAGATGCTTAATGACTGAGCCACCCAGGTACCCTAGACTTGTGCTTTAGAAAGATGAATTTCTACAAGATTTCTAAGAGATTTCAACAGTCTATAGAAGCTAATCTCTGATGTTACTGAGAACAAACTGTTCAGATAAGTGTTATCTAAATTTGGAATGAGCAATGTCAGAGATTATGGAAAGATGAGAAAATATTGATCCGTGACTTAGGTCTTTGTGGGAGTAGTATGAGGAGCGATGAGGTGTTATGTTGAGTGGGTACAAGCTCATTACTGGTCTATATCATGTATTTGTTTTTTGTGGCCTTTAATTCTCCTGTTGTATTCATGGTCTGGAAAGTCCAGACTAGTAACAGAAAAAGCACATGAGAGAATAACAATTTAGAATTTGTGTCAGGTAGAGCTAGCCTAAAGAAGGAAATACTTGAGTAAATTGTTATATTTATAATTAAATCAGCTCATCTCTTCTTTAAATTTACTTAGTTGATTTTAACTCATACTGAGTTTAAGGTAAGGAGTGGTGAAAAATTAAGAAGAAGCAGAATCTAGTGTTTTCAAGCAGTTTTCTGTTTCAATTTTAGACTCAACTTACAGTAAATAATTCGTTGCACTGGCAATGTTTTATTTAAGCACGTGTAAGAAAATCATCTCAAGAACTTTATTTCATTCCCGAGTTCAACGTGTATTATTTCCTATATTACAGCATTGTATACATGATATATTTGTGAATTTCAACCTTTATTGCAGCACATAGTAGCTTTCCATGGTTTGTATTGTGTACAACTGAGGCTGGAGGATAACATGAAAATTGAAAATAGTTAAGTCTTTAAGTAAGACTAAAGCAGTGAGAAGGAATACATCAGTGGTATTACTGAGTAATGAATGAGAATTTAATCAAATTCTTTTGTACCAAATCTATGTGCACAGTAGACGTAGTTTGTTGGATTACTTATAACAACTGTGGGATTGCAAAACATCTGCTAGCAAAGACCATAGAATAGACAAAGTATATTCTTTCTCCCACTTTCTGTTTCCAAAGCTGTTAGGTGGTTTTTCCTTTGGTATTAGGATCTGTATTGACTATAAGACTATACTAGAAATCAGCCTGTAGACAGAATTTCAGGAGGCAAAACTTTTGTTTTTGTTGACACTACAATTTATGGGTTTCTTTCTTTCTTTCTTTCTTTTTTTTTTCTTCTAGAGTATGACTTTGACTCATCTGCATTTTCAAAGATGGGATTTCTAATAGCTGAACAGTTGAATAGTTTGCAAACTTTCTTACAGTTTCACAGACTCTATGTATTTCATTATTCAGTCACTCAATTTTTATAATTATATCAAGTGGGTATTTCAGTTATTGCTTATAGATATTCCATATCTTCCCACACCTCTTTCTTTTTTCTCATTCTGGTGAAAGAAAAGCATCATCACTAGCCAAGTCCCCCTCCTTATCTCTGTCAGCTTGGCTATTCCTATCAGATCTTTAGTTAATGGGAGATTAAGGAAAGGGAATGACTCTTCTTACAAAAATTCATTCTTTCAGAGAAGAATGTTGTGAATTTCCAGGAAGCCATAACAACTCTTTCCATTTTCTGTTATGAATTATGATTTTTGACACAAAATGTAACTGTTTAGTTAAGTATTGCTTAAACTAAAATTTTTGGCTGAGCTATGAGTTTGACAATTTAAAATGTGATTAGTGGTTAAAATAAAGTGATTTGGGATTAAAAATATTCTTTTATGGATAATTACATGTGGATAAATGGAACATGACTATACTTTGAAGATAATTTCAGAAAATATATATGTAAGGAATGAACATGAAGGATAAAATGTTTCTGACATTGGAAGATGTGACAATTATTGGTTCAAATGGAAAAATCTGAAGGGTGATAAATTAACATTATAGAAAGACAATGTGCTTATGTGTTATAATAAATCATCTTCATCAATAACATAATGTGAATATGAATAATAATCTAATGTGACTATGAATTCATCAATGTGAATTTTGATATTACAAATGCTTCTTTGCCCTCTGAGATGCTGTATTGTCAGTATAACATACATTTTAACTGCTCTTATATTTGAGGCACATGATGAGTGTGCATAGAAGGTAAGTGTTATTATGTTTTTCTCAGACATGTTAATAAATAGTAAACACAGAGGACTAAAGGGAAAGTTATTTCCTTTTAGATTTAAAGAGCAGGACTAAATAAGTAACTTAAGGAGTAAAAAAAAAATTCTTAGGTCTAATAATGCTATTATTCACAAATGACCAACAACTTATTAGTTTATACAATTTTGCTACCATGCTCTAATCTACTAAGTTTTCATTAAATATTGTTGAAGGAATTTGAGCATTGCAGATCTCTGGCTAATTTACAAGACCAGTAAACAAAATCCTAGATTCCAAACCAGAGTTGTTTAGCTCTTAAAATTGTCATGATAAATGTAGTTTAATTTTTGTAATCTCTTACAGAAGCTATTGTTATTTAAAAAATTAATGAGTACTCTGTAATGTAACTCTTTAACAAGATTTGGCTATTCAGACAGAGCTAGGTAGTGGAGAAAGATCACAGAGTATTTGATTAACCATGCTAAGATCCCTGGAAGCAAAAGTATGATTAAGGCAGGTCTTTTTTTTTTTTTTTTTTGAATAATTCTAAGGCACATTATTGTCTCTGGCTGTGGCTTTTATACTTTTTACACCGACAATAAATACTTAACATTACTATGTGGTCAGAGAAAATACTCTGGTATTTTCTATTGTTCTCTTTCATTCTATTAAATAAAAAGTCCTTGTCATAAGCCACACCAAATTAGTTTTATCCCACTAATAAGTACTGACCTTAGTTACTTTATAAGAAAACCAGAGTTGCAGCTTCTCAAGTACATATATGTGGTCATTCTCTTTCTACAGCAGAAAGTTCTCTAGTGGGACTAGGTGGGTTGGAAGGTATGTGTAGTTTAAACAAGCAATATTTCTGTAGACTTCAACATGCTTAGCATTTAAACAATGAATTTTCACCCTTTGAGATTTGGAGGGGGGTTTCGTAAGAGTACTTCCTGAATCAATTGAATTAAGCACTACTTCCCTATTTAGAACATATATTTATGCATGAAATGTAGCACATGCTTGAAATATTTAAAATATTTAATATTATTTATTACTTAATTTCTTTCTTTTCTTTAAAAGATTTTATTTATTTGACACACAGAGAGAGATCACAAGTAGGCAGAGAGGCAGGCAGAGAGAGAGGAGGCAGGCTCCCTGCTGAGCAGAGAGCCCGATGTGGGGCTCGAACCCAGTACCCTGAGATCATGACCTGAGCTGAAGGCAGAGGCTTAACCCACTGAGCCACCTAGGTGCCCCTATTACTTAATTTCTTAAAGGCAATATATGATCGGTGTAGTAATACAGAGAGGAAAATCCCACAACCAAGAGATAATCATGGTAACATTTGTGTGTCATTTTTGTTTTTCTATTTTTCCTACACATAGGCACACTTATAAAAAGACACATGTAATTTGGATTATACATGTGGATGTGCCTCCCTGCCAAATATTATATCATAAATATCTGTTTGTTGAATCAAAAATTATTTTAAAATATGTCATAGGCTGGAAATTATTATTATAAAATGGCATAATTTATTAATTATTTCTCTACTGGACATTTAGAGTTTCCAAGATTGCTAATGCCTTTTAGTTTTATGATTTTTTGCCATGAAAGTTTATGCACTCATTTGATTTATGCATTCAACTGCATTCATCTTTTCTGTAGATATTTTCTTCTTTCTTTTATGCTCATAAATTCCTTCCCCAATTCAAGGAAAAAATTAATTACTCTTAAATATTTAATTTAGTAAGAACAGACCCAATGTTCCATTACTATTTTGGGATAGACTAAAAGAAATCATGCTAAGGAAATATATATTCACTTAAAAACAGCAATGGGTACTGAATATTAATGAATAAGTTTTTATTTTATTTACTTATTTATTTTGTAAAGATTTTATTTATTCATTTGAGAGAGAGACAGTGAGAGAGAGCATGAGAGAGGAAAAGGTTAGAGGGTGAAGTAGATTCCCCAAGGAGCTGGGAGCCTGATGAGGGACTCGATCCCAGTACTCTGGGATCATGACCTGAGCCAAAGGCAGTTGCTTAACTAACTGAGCCACCCAGGCGCCCTCCTGAATGACTTTTTAGCACATAGTAAGATATTCTACCAGGTATCAGTGCCTGTTTGTAGTAGAGATTCATTAAATATATATTTTTGAATGAATCAACATTCACAGAGTTAAAAAACATTCTCCACATCTAACTTAAGAATAATATTTTAAAATAATTTTATTTGTTGTAAAATTTATTTTTAAAAAAATTATATTTAAAAGGATTAAAAGTAGTAAGTAATTAATGTGTCTAGTAGGTAGTGAATCTCTTAATATCTTGCATCCCCAAGATAAATGTTAACAATTTGATGAATATCCTTCTAGCTTTTTTTCTACGGAGTGAGAATTATTCATTTAATTGCACAAAAATATATGTGCAAAGATTTTACTGTTATATTATAATATTATATTGAAGAAAAGAAAAATAACAGTGGCATGTCCAGAGTAGTTACTGTATCAATATACAAAATGATCCCCAAATAAATTGCCTATATAAACATACATGGAAAAATTTATATATCATTGCATGAAAAAAAAAAAAGAGGAAGATGGGTCTTTAAATTTTTTTTGATCTACTGTTAGGATAATGAAGAGTTTTTCCCCATTTTAAAGATTTATTTATTTATTTATTCGACAGAGAGAAAGAGATCACAAGTAGGCAGAGAGGCAGACAGAGAGAGAGAGGAAGGGAAGCAGGCTCCCTGCTGAGCAGAGAGCCCGACGCAGGACTCGATCCCTGGACCCTGAGATCATGACCTGAGCCGAAGGCAGCGGCTTAACCCACTGAGCCACCCAGGCGCCCCAGTTTTTCCCCATTTTAAACCATTTAGTGCATTCGGGGTTAACTACCTACTTGATGATGTTAAATAAGCAATTCTTTCAAAAAATAGATGAATTAAAACTGTTAGTATTTTAGTTAGCATTTTTCATTAATAATTGACCAGTGAATTTTTGTTTTTCAGTATGCTGGCCTTGCCAAAGTTGTGCTTATTTCATTAAATAAGTAGCTTCATATTTTTTTCCTGTGTTCTGGAACACCTTACTTGGCAGTGAAATTTTCTACCGCCAAAACTCAAAAATAATTAACCAATAGGGGCGCCTGGGTGGCTCAGTGGCCTTCGGCTCAGGTCATGATCCCAGGGTCCTAGAATTGAGCCCCACATCAGGCTCTCTGCTCAGCAGGGAGCCTGCTCCCCTGCCCTCTTCCAGCCTCTCTGCTTAGTTGTGATCTCTGTCTGTCAAATAAATAAATAAAATCTTAAAAAAAATTAACCGATAAAAGATAAAAACAGCCAGTCCCATAAACTTTTTTGTAGTTTGATATGTACCTGAATTAAAACATACATAAGTAAAAAAAGAAAAAAAATAAGTAACTTGTTCAAATTCTCTTATCCTTATTTAAGTTTCCTTGATTAACAATGGTATATTAAAGTGTTTGATTTTAGTTGTGCCTGTCAATTTCTTCTTGAATTTAATTAAACAGCTTTTGTTTTATGGAGTGTTTCTGTGCTGAAGTAGTAGTATGATTGAGAGTCTTAAATATGTACAGTTAGACAAAAAGGAAATTTACTCTGGTATATTTATGTTAGGCCATTATATAAAATGAGAACAGCCATATAATAAATTCTTTCTTTTTTTTGTTTTCTTAGTGCATAAAAGTGGAGGAGTAACAGTAACTCTGTTTATATTTCTTCATGATTAGGACTCTAGGAATCTCAAAGAAGCCTACTGATATGTTAGGGTTCCTTTTCTTACTTAGTTGAAATTAGAACAGTTCTATCTACTGTGATTTGGACCTCATCTCAGTCAGCTGGCTATCTGTCAAAAGCAGATATCCTTTGTTTAGTCTTATTATTTGTTTTGATTGCATTTCCCTTTATTATTTATTCAGGTATATGACTAGAAGTTTTTCTTTATAGTCACTTATTAAAAAGCCTCTATGTAACATTCTAGTTTCTATTCCACATATGAAAAAGCTAAAATTAGTCTAAGTCGTAGACTGGATTCCTAATTTTTACTTCTAAAAATAGCTTTGTTAACTAATTCACCACTTCATACTTTGCACAAGATAACTTGGTAATTTCTCCAAATCTCTCTGTTAACTTCAACTGAAAAATAAGGATAATGATTTGGCTCTATCACAATAAGGATATATGAGGAAGGAATGTTAATATATTTGTCATGAGGACCTTTTTGTAATCTACTGATATGCAGGGAGTATAATAGAAAAAGTGAAGATTTTATAAAGCATGTGAAACATGATGATGATTTTTGTCATTCAGCTTACCTTGCCAATATACTGATTAAAGGTGTTTTTGTGTATTGTATCTTGTCTTACCTGAACCATTTTTCAGATATCCATTTGCATCTACAGTTGTATACATGATATAAGGTCCAGGCTGATTTACTCCAAAGGGCTGCAATAAAAAAGGAATAGTAAAGTCTAGGAAAGTAAGCAAATCATTTGAAGTTTTAGGAAAATCTATTACAAATAAAGTAAAACACTCTTGTATATATAATTATTAATAATTGGTAGTACTTAGAGAACATTTCCATAAATAGACAACCTGTTAATAAAAAGAAAACCTCTGTTAGTAGAAACACTTTAAATGTATACAATTAGCTTTAAATGATTTGTTAATTGCATTTACAAAGTTCATTAATTTTATTATATATTTCTAAGATCCACTATTATCTCTTCTTCATCACATAAATGTGAATATTAAAAAAATTTTTTTTAAGATTTTATTTATTTATTTGACAGGCAGAGATCACAAGCAGGAAGAGAGGCAGGCAGATAGAGAGAGAGGTGGAAGCAGGCTCCCTGCTTAGCAGAGAGCCCCATGCAGGGCTTGATCCCAGGATGCTGGGATCATGACCTGAGGAGAAGGCAGAGGCTTTAACCCACTGAGCCACCCAGGCGCCCCTAGATACGAACAGTTTTAAGGCAACTACAGATAGTTGCATAGAAGTTAAACTATCTTCTTCATACAATTATTCTTTTTCCTGTACAGTTTTATCATTTATGCAAAATGTTAAAATATATTTGCTTATGCCTATTTTAATTTTTATGTAAATGGAACCATACTGTATGTATCTTTCTGTGACTTGTTTTTTAAAATAGATTTTTTGAGACACATCCATGAGTACGCATGTAGCTGTATAGTTCATTTTCATTGACACAGAGTATGCCATTGTATGGTTATAGCATAAATATTTTTCATTCTATTATTGATTGACACTTGTTTCCATTTTTCTTTTGCCATGATAAACATGGCATTCTCATGTATGTCACCTGATGCACAAGTGCTGATGTTTGTCAGGAGTTATGTAGCCAGAAGTAGAATTGTAAAGTCAAAGGATATATAAATATGTATGTTCAAGTGTACTAGGTAGTGTCAATTTTTTAAAGTTTCTATTCAAATTCCAGTGAGTTAACCATGTAATATTAGTTTTTGGCATACAATATAGTGACTGAACACTTCCATACATCACCCAGTGTTCATCATGAGAAGTATACTCCTTAATCCCCCAAACCTGTTTCATCCATTCCCCCACCTACCTCCGCTTTGGCAACCATCAGCTTGTTCTCTGCAGTTAAGAGTGTGGATTCTTGGTTTGCCTTTTCCATTCCCTTTCCCCATACTTTGCTCCTTTGCTTTGTTTCTTAAATTCCACATACGAGTGAAATCATATGGTATTTGTCTTTTTCTGACTGACTTATTTGCTTACCGTAATACTCTTTAGCTCCATGTCATTGCAAATGGCAATTTCATTTTTTATGGCTGAGTAATATTTCATTGCATGCATGTGTGTGCACACTCACACACCATGTTCCCTCGCCACCCCCCAGCCAATTGGGTTAGAATTAGAGCCAGAGTTAGGGCATGTGCCTGATATCTTGCAGTTCAGAGACATTCACACAGGGTTAGGTTTAGGGGTTAGGGGCTAAGGGTTAGGGTTAGAGGTAGGGTTAAGATTTGGGTTAGGTTGGGGGCCCCGGGTGGCTCAGTGGGTTAAGGCTCTGCCTTCGGCTCGGGTAATGATCTCAAGGCCCTGGGATCGAGTCCCACATCGGGCTCTCTGCTCGGCGGGGAGCCTGCTTCCCTCTCTCTCTCTGACTGCCTCTCTGCCTACTTGTGATCTATCAAATAAATAAATAAAATCTTAAAAAAAAAAAAAAAAAGATTTGGGTTAGGTTGTCTCTGGCATTCTGCAGTTCAGCAACCTTCCCCGGGAATGAAACCCCAGACTTCTGCTGGGGTGAGAAAAGGCATGGAAGTCATTCACTGAGCTGAGGCAAGGAGGGAATTAGAGACTCTAATACTCTTTAAAAAGATATTCAATTGTTCATTCTGTTTTTTGTTTTCTTTTTATCCTCCATGTTGGTAGGTAGCTATTTCATTATTATTTTTTAAAATTTTAACTTAAATTCCAGTTTGCTAACATACAGTATATAATATTAGTTTCAGTTGTACAATGTAGTGATTCAACATTTCCATACAACACCAGGTGCTCATCACAAGTAGTACCATTTTTTTAAAATCTAAAGTGATAATACCAGTTTATATCTACCAAATGAATGTTGCTTCGCATGCTTAGCAAAAAACATTGCTAATGGGGTACACACTTCTTAACAGAAATTATTTAATCTCCCCTACGTTTGTTTCTTTAAACTTGTCTCATTCTAGTGAGGCTTGAAATAATATTTATGAAGCCATATTTATCACTGTGTTACAACCTCAAATTTACTTTATTACCCATAGTCTAGTCTATGTACTGGAAGATTGGAATCTTGATCTATAAGCAGTATTTTCAGTGAACTTTCCCAAATGTATTCTTGACTATTTTTTGTATTTCACACTTGAAGAATTTCATAGTATTATCCACAGTATCTTATTTTACAGATTTACTTAGGCGAGTTTTCTCTCTTGTCTTATATTCATTTAAAAAATCAGTTATCAGCATGTCTCTATCATAAGTCTTAAAGCTGCAGTTCATTTCTCACCATGGGCCGGCCACTTTGATATTTAAAGACAAGATCTAGAAATCCAGATTCAATTCCTCCACATAGTAGTTCTCAGTGTGTGGTGCAAGGACCCTGGAAGTCTCAAAACCCCACTGTGGAAAGTGCAGATAATCAGCAGTGGCACTAAACTACTGTTATTCAGATTTGGGTATTTCAATTTACCCAACATTTTCTTGAAAATAACAAAGTGAGTCTGTTACTTTTAGGAAAATTACTGATAGTATTTGTGGGTATGATAAAATTTGAGCTTATTCTAAATGAAAATTGGAATTTTAGAAAACCTGTGTTCCACACTGTGAGCCTGACATATTAAAAACTTTTCTGATGAGATCAGCAGTGATATTAACAAGTGTGATTTAAAAAAAGTATATAATGAAACATGTTAATATTGGGAAGATCTGCATAACTCAGTAAACCAATATTTCCCAAGTAATTCAAAGCATGATGTTACTAAACCATGCACAGGTAAAAGAACATTCAGAAATCAAGACAGACCAATGGCTTTTAATGTAATAGAGTAGGGGAGAATCTTTTCTGGAATGGTACAGTAAGGACTTCAAAAAATCTTCTTCACAAAAGTAATGAGAACATTGGCAAAGAAAAACCTATCAAACTTTTTTTTCAGAACTCTGGAAATTACCAGAAGGTTTTCAAGAATATGAGGAGTATCTCTTCAAGAAGAGAGCTGTATATCAGTAAAAATAGTACTTTGCTGCATTTTAATTTGCCCTATTCCTATAACCTTTTCCTTAGCTCCAAAGTAGCCTTGAAAGCCAATAGCTCTGCAACTACATTAGCTGTGAAAATGAAAAGCCTAGCAGCTAATGGATGGTTTGGCAGAACAGGTTAGGAGCTCATCAAAGCCCCATCCCCAGAGCATTGTCACTATTTGATGTGTCTGGCTGCTTTCTGACAAACTCTGTTCTTAGTATTTACCTTTATTTGGCAAGACTGAGAGCTTGTTCTGTGTGGACAGCCTTATCAAGCTAGTACATTTGTTAAAAACAATCACTAGCAATTGTTTATTTGATATTAGTTTGGGCTAATGAGAGGTTGAACAAATCTTAAAAGGAAAAGTGTGAATGAGATGTTCAAAGGGCTTTGAAACACTGCCATATTCCTGGAGATCTGGAAGGCCACATACTTGTACAACACTGTTTCCAGACAAAAGACCTGAAAAGGCCCTAACTTCTCATCTCATGTCTCATTAAGGAAACATCTGTCCAGTCTCATCTGACCATTAGGCTAACTTGAGTAGGGACTTCAGTGGCTACACACAGTAGAGAACAGAGATTTTAAAGTATTAGTCCAGGAAAATCACTGGAAAAATAGCAGCAACAACAAACAGCAGCAACAAAAACAAATCCAGGGGAGAGATTTCTAGGATTAATACATTATTATTATAAAATATCTGGTTTTTAACAAAAAATTATGACACAGACAGGAAAGTTTGGTTCATACATAGGGAAAAAAAGGTGTCAATAGAAATTGTCCCCAAGATGGGGTGCCTGGGTGGCTCAGTAGTTTAAAGCCTCTGCCTTTAGCTCAGGTCGGGACAGGTCATGATCCCAGGGTCCTGGGATCGAGCACCGCACTGGGTTTTCTGCTCAGCAGGGAGCCTGCTTCCTCCTCTCTCTGCTTCTTTGCCTACTTGTGATCTCTGTCAAATAAATAAATAAATTTTTTTTTAAGATTTTATGTATTTATTTGACAGGCAGAGATCACAAGTAGACAGAGAGACAGAATACATCACAGTCAAACCTCACTGAACACAGCATAGTCAAACAGTTGAAAGTCAAAGGATTTTAAATGCAGCAAGAGATAGCCCATTATGTACAAGGGATTCTTGATAAGATAACAGTTGATTTCTCATCAGAAACCAAGGAGGCCAGAGGGTGTAGGATGATATATATTTAAAATGTGAAAGAAAAACACTGTCAGCCGAGAAGTCTAAAATCAGCAAAAAATATCCTTCAAGAATGAAAGGGAAATCAACAACCTGTGAAGTAAAAACTGAAAGAATTGGTTATTAACACACCTAGCAGGAAATACTAAAGGGAGTTCTTCTGGCTGAACTGAAAAGTCCACTAGACAGTAACTCAAATCCACACACAAAAAAAGTACTAGAAAGGTAAGTATAAGTAAATACACCTGATGGCATAAATATTTTTTTGGTAGCTTTCCCCCCTTTCTAATCTAAAACATGCATAAAACAAAAATTAAAAAAAAATGTTATCAGGAACTTAATACATGAGGATATAATTTATATGACAACAGAAGTGCAAAAGAGGGGGGTGTAAACTGAGGTATACTGGAGTAAGTTACTTTATGCTACTAACATTAAGTTGCTGTTAATATGAACTAGACTGTTTCTAAGATAGAAACCAATTCTCCAAGAAACCACTAAGAAAGTAACTTTTAAAAAATAGAGTATAAGAAAGTAGGGAATTAAGATCATATCCTAGAAAACATGTAACACAAAAGAAAGCAATAATGGTGGAACAGAGGAAATAAAAAAGACACAAGACATAGAGAAAAAAAAATAGCAGACAGAATAAATAAATAAATAAATCTTAAAAAAAAAAAGGCAGACAGAAACCTCCCTTATCAATAATTATACTAAATGTAAATGGATTAAAACAGTGCTGTCACAAGGCAGAAATCAGCAGAATGGACAGAACAATATGATTTAACTATATGCTTTCTACAAAAGATATGCTTTAAATTCAAAGACAACAAATAGGTTGAAAGTAAAAGCATGGAAACGATATACCATTAAAATAGTAACCAAATGAGAGCTGGAATGGCCATACTAATATCAGACAAAAATTGTTACATACACTTTAAGATAAAAATTGTTACTAGAGACAAAAAGGACATTCTATAATGATAAAAGGGCCAATCAATCAAGAATATGTAAGAATTACAAATGCTGGGGCGCCTGGGTGGCTCAGTGGGTTAAGCCTCTGCCTTTGGCTCAGGTCATGGTCTTAGAGTCCTGAAATCGAGCCCCGCATGGGGCTCTCTGCTCAGCAAGGAGCTTGTATCCCCCCGCCGCCTGCCTTTCTGCTTGCTTGTGGTCTCTCCCTCTCTCTCTGTCAAATAAATAAAATCTTAAAAAAAAAACAAAAGCAAAAACACAAAAAGAATTACAAATGCACCTAAAAATAAAATTCCAAAATACATAAAGAATTTATGGGACAAAGAAATAATTCAACAATAATGGTTGGATATGATTATAATTATTAGTATACCAGTTTCATTAATGTATAGAACAATGAGGCAGAAGATCAACAAGGAAACAGATGACTTAATCTTATATAGAACACTGCACGCACCTCCAGCAGAAATGCGTATTCTTATCAAGCACACAAAGAATGTTCTCCAGGGGGGATCCATATAGTAGACCATAAAACATGCCTCAGTAAATATAAGTTCACAAATGTGTGGAAGTTAAATAACAGACTACTAAATAACCAGTGGGTAATGGAACAGTAGGGAAAATTCACTGATAATGGTTTCAAATTCCAAATTACAAGTAACCTTTAAGTAACTGCCACATGTTCAGTTTTGGTATAGTATTAATTATCTGAATAGGAAATGAAATAGTCCTGTTTTTTACTACACATCTGTGAGAGGTTAAATTTTTTCCATGTATTTCAACCAAAACAATAAAAAACTGAATGCAAAGAGAGACAAAAGAATCTTCTGTCTCACTATTATGCCAGATATTAGAGATCTGAAAAAATCTTAAAGCAATACCACTCTTAACTAATTTTTTATTTTGGAAAATAGTTATTTTTTCATACAATACAAGTTATGTTAACTTATAATGGGTTTATTTTTATTTTAAAATGAATTAATTAGGGGCGTCTAGGTGGCTCAGTGGGTTAAATAAAGCCTTTGCCTTCAGCTCAGGTCATGATCCCAGGGTTCTGGGATCGAGCCTCTGCTCAGCAGGAAGTCTGCTTCCCCCCCCCTCTCTCTGCCTGTCTCTCTGCCTACTTGTGATTTCTGTCAAATAAATAAATAAAATCTTTTTAAAAAATGAATTAATTAGAACTATTAAGTTTTTGTTTTAATTTCAAATAGAGTAATATTGGTAGACATAACTCAAAGAAGAACTCTGAAAAACTCAGACCAAGAAGTTTGAGAACCACTGCTTTCTACTATGTGAATAATGAATAATTTAAACCAGACTTTGCCTTCCTCAATTGAAATGATAGGACTAATATCTCTGTGTATAAGTCTTTTTGGTGTCTTACTCCATGTCATAGTGTTATACATGTTTCAGAGTTTTTTTCTTTTTCCCAAGATACTGCCATGTAGCATTTGTATGAATGTTTAGTAAAAAATGTACTAAAAATGTTCATGTTCAATTGAAAGGATTAAGAATTTCTGAAATAATCCCTCTAGTTCACAAAAGAATTTATGCATACATCTTAAAATCTTCATGAAAAACCTGAAAAGCTAATCTGCAAGGAGTCCAAACTATGGGAATATTAATCAGCAATGATGCTAACACATCTGTGAGTTTCATATTAATTTCTTTCTCACACTTCCTCTGAAATAGATTGTTATTATGCTATGGACTGGATGTTTGTCTCCACCCAAAATTTGTATGTTGAAGCCTTAACTCCTAAAGTGATAATATTTGGAAGGTACTTAGGGTTAGACAGTTCATGAAAGTGGAACCCTCAAGACACCAAAGAGCTTGATCTCACACTGTCTCCATGTGCTTGAACCTAGGAAAGGCCATATGAGACCAAGGCAAGCCAGGAAGAGAGATTTCATCAGAACCTGACCAGACTGGTGAGCAAAATTATTTTGTTTAAAACAAAAAATATTTATCAAGTTTGCCTTCTAGTTTTCTTTACTGTATTATAAGATTCTAAAACTACATGAATAATTTATTTGTAAGAAGGTATGTTTGAAATGAAATTCTACTTCTGAGTGTACAAATTACTGTGTAAGACAAAGGCCTACAGGAAATCCCTTTTCTAAAAGTCCAGTGCTGTGGTTTTTAAGCTTTAGAAAGCACTGGAATCACCTGCAGGGACTGTTAAAATACAGATTCACTGGCTGCACCCCAGATGTTCTTATTTCATATGTCTGGGTGAGGCCTGGGAATGTGCATTTCTTAAAATTCCCAGATATACTGATGCCAGGAGTTTGGTGACCCCTCATTAAGAACCCCTGATCTGCTGGGACTATACTTTTTATACCTTATAAAAATTGGCAGCTTGTGAGAGTATTTAGGGTAATCTAAACTTTTATTTTATGATTGTATTTGATTGACTACAAGAGAATAAAACCATTGATTGAGTTGGATGCATAAAAAACTAATGTTAGAAACACTTATTCCTTTCAGAATGTGGTGCAGAATTTTATTACTTTATTATTTTATTTTATTTTTTAGTAGCACTGCACCTTTCTTAACCAATACAAACTTTGCAAATTAGTAAAATGAGGATTCAGAGAACTGAAATTTCACAGACTTGAAAGGCAGTTGGAGACTCAAGTTGGGAATCATTAAGGTTTCTGAATTGTGTGATATAATCTGCAATGCTTAGATTTATTTTAAATTATTTAGCTCCAAAAAGTATGATCTGGAAGTATTTATTGTGTAAGTGCTTTCACATGGCTTACACTATTATAACAATAGCATACTCATTTTTCATCTGTAACTACAAAATAAAATAGTATGACCTTTTCCACTTAAGGGCAAACTTAAGGCTGTTTATCAGATAGGTATGTAAGTGAAGTGTAGTATCATGTTGGAATATGTGTGGGAGTAGAATTCCCCTGACAAGGAAGCAAGTAGAATATATCAGCAAATATGAATTATTTCAGCATTAAATAACCTTTATTAAATTTTCAAGCAAATTTTATTTTCCAAGTGATTTAAATTCAGAGAAAGAGAATAATCATGAAGAGGGGAGCACTTTTACTTTTAGCAAAAAATACAGAGTATTTCAGATGAAAGAAACCTGTAGTTTATGCTGTGTTACAAAAGACTTCTTTAAAATTTGGAGGGGACATCTCCAGAAAGGCAAATATTTGATTAAATGGATATTTAGGGGGCTAGCTTAAAAAGTATAGGTGAACTGGTCTGAACACTTAGCTAATCAGATAAAGATGGAAGTATCTTTTACTTTCTTTTGTTATTATTCTAGCCCAGGAGTCTGCAAATTTTTCAATTATGTTGAACATAACTTTTGTTAAATTCCAATGTTTTGACTGTTTTCCAGAAACATGGAAAGGAAAAGGTACTTACTATACATGGGAATACTTTTAATAATATATAAAGTGAGCAATCTCTTTTAACTTCCTATATTAAGTGAATAATTATGGACTTCTCTACCATTTCATGAGAGTTTCTTCCTTTTTACAGTGAGACATCTAAGTTCCTGAGTTGAACAGAAAAAGGCGTAGGTTTTAGTATCCCCCTCGACCCCCCGGTTTCTAAGTGGTGGAAACAGGCTGAGTTAAGGTCTAGGAGTGGATCTGGTGATGCTTTGCAGGTCTTTATTTTCAAATGAATTTTCCAGATACACTTTTGAGAATGTAACCTGTGGTAAGTGGCATAATAATCTTAGTTAAGTGCAGAGAGTTCTTGCTTAATGAAATGAATGCATATTAGAGTTTCTATAAAATGAACTGTTTTCTCTTTCAATTTTTTTCCCCTACAGAATGCATACTGAGGTCAACATTCCTTATGACACATTCCCATGCAAACTTAATATGCAGGATTAGCAAGAATACAATGTATTAAATGTCTTTTTTTCCTAGGTGCCTATTTTCTTCAAAGACACTCCCGATTTGTTTTTGCTATGGACATTTGATTTCCTAAATAATCCAAATCCATTCCCCTCTCTCATACTTTCACCACATCCACTCCTCTCCCATTCCCCCAGTTTTTAATTACCTAAACTAGGTATGTTTTCCTAGTTATAAGGGCTCCTAACACTGGGTACTTTTCAAGTGCTCATCATTCTTGTAATTCTTCATATGTCCTGGGATTGTGAATTCCATGAACTTGGGCACAATTTTTGATTTGTTCACTGCTACATGCCCATGTTTTATAGCAGAACCTGGATCATGTAGGAGTGATGTGGTTTTATGTCACATTATAGGTAAGGTCACAAGAACTTAACTCGTAGTAGCCCCAGGACCTAGAGTTCATGTCAACAGTAGGCACTAAATAAATGATGGTTGATACCCTTGCTCATATTATTTTTCTCTACCTGGACTGCTCTCCTTCTGCTTCTATACCTACTAAAATCCTAGTCCTTTAAGACTCAAGTCATGGTCACCATGGAAGATTCTACAGGTTGCCCATTTTACCACTTCAGGTGTTGCCATTGACATAGACTGTGATGTGAATGGTAGCCTCTGGAATTGTGCAGTGTGAAGCCTCCCACGCCCCCAGCTCAAATGTTTCCTTCTACTAGTATGGTTTGCTGGATATAGACTGTGATCTCCATGAGGACCCTGATTTTTGTCTCATCTAGCACCTAGAACATAGCAAAAAGTGAATAAATATTTATTGAATACATGAATGACTTCCTCAGTCATAAAGAAAATTTGTCCTCTATGTCTTATACCTTGTCCTTCCTCCCAGCTTGGCAACTTTTTTGTGTGGAATGATGTTTGTAAGTACCTCATGATTATGACCCAGTTCCCAGTGATTCTGAAACTTCTTTTTATACTGGAATGGGAGGGTTTTAGAGAGCCTGTAATTATAAGATTGAAGGCATTATGCCACATACACACATAGGCAGATCAACTCTCCATAGTAATTTCTGAAAATTGGGGTGTCTGGGTGGCTCAGTCAGTTAAGCATCTGACTTTTGATTTTGCTCAGGTCATGATCTCATGATCTCAGGTTTTGAGACTGAGCCCTGCATCAGGCTCCGTGCTAGGTGAGGAGCCTGCTTAAGATTTTCTCTTTTCCTTTTCTTCTGCCCTTCTCCCCACTTCCTCTCAAAATAAATGAATGAATGAATGAATGAATGAATGAATGAATGAATGAAAAATCTGGCTGTTTTAATGTGACCTGGAAGTTTCACCTCAGGGTGTGGTACACGTAGTTCTGACCACAAACCATGGCTTCTGAGTACTGTTTTGAAAGTGAAGGCTCTGGAAACTTGTATAGGAAGCATGAATAATGGAGGACAGTTCTACTCAGAGGATGGCAGTCCAGCCCTAAACATAAGGTACACCACGAGGTATTGATGGCTTCACTTATATGAAAGGGTGGTGTCCCATGTTCTCTAGAGTTGTGGGAAGGGAGGGACTGTGTCATAAGCTTGGGTGACCAAACCTTATATTTTCAGCAGAGATATGTGAGATGTGTGATTTTATGTTCTGTGTATTTTGAGGTCTCAGTTCATATAGGAGAATTTATTTTCTTGCATTCACTTTTACATCAGTCTCAGTTTTTGTTTTTATTTTTAAGGCAGAAACTTAAAGACATTTTGTGGAAATGGAAAACATTTCATAAATTGATTTAATAAATTTTGATAAGAAAAAATTAAGACATTAGCTATTGGGAATGCTGAGCCCTGTACCCCATTTAGTAAGTTCACTTTCTGTGTGAAAATCTTAGAACAAATCTCTCATATTGTCCTTTCTTTCCTTTTATTTCTATTTTTTTCTTTCTTTTTCTTCTTTCTTTCCTTTTAAACGTCATGTCTGATATTGGTTTGAAAAAATTCAGAGAAATTAAATTAAGAAACATTAGTGACCTTTCAATTTTTCTACACACCAAGTAATCAAGGACTATATTTGGGTCATTTTTCTTGTTCTAGAATGTGTCATATTGATGCAATGCACTTTGGGTGTTGTATTATATAGATTCTTTTAAACTAAGTGTCCTCTGTATGCCTGTTGACTTATATAAAATCAGGGTTGGAATATATCTTTTTTCTTCATAGATTATCTTTTTCAGTAGCCTAAACAAATCTTAGGTTTTTATGTCAGTTTCAAGTAACCAATTATCTAAGGATCTGTGTCAAGTTCTTGGTTCCTACAGTAGAGACCAACTATATTCTACATCATTGACTCTGGATGGTAAAACTGGAAGAACTTTTAAGACATATTATGTTAGATAAAAATCATTATTAGGCTTAATTATGCACTAAAATTTATGATTTTAAAATATTAGAAAAATAGCTGACTATGATCTTTTTTCCAAAGGCAATTTTTTGTTTACCTTGTGTTTTTAATAAACATGGATATCTTCATTAGGACTAACTGTATTGCCCAATGTAGTTCAATATTGAATTTTTTGTATTGTTTCTTACTCATTTCTTCAAGACATTAAATTCTATAAATTAATTGCGGCTCAGATAAACCTCATTGGCTATGGTACTGCCACTGTGCAAAGCTCAAAAATTATTTCCTTAAAATTTGCTTATTTTCCTGTTAAAACTGCAAGGTATTTTCCTTTGTAAAGGACTATGAACTATGAAAAGACATCAAATGCAGAAAATGTTTGTCATTTTTAAAAAGTCCTTGGTATAGGAAACATGATATCAGCACTGTCAGGTGTAATAAGAAAAAGGCAAATACTCAGAATTAAAGGTAGAATGATATTTTACAAAATATATCAAATAAATCTGTTGGGATCACTAAATATTTGTTATAGCAAAGGCTGGTGTCTTTTAAAGGTGAGGAGGTGAAACAGTACCAATTCAGATAACTCACTTAGTCAAAATAAAGGCAAAAGAGAAACATACTTGGCTTATACTTTCTCAGACTAGTCCTGCATAGAACAAATAAAAACCTGAGAATATTTTTGACTGAAAAGATGAAAAAAAGTTAAAAACATCTTGTTCTGCTACATATATTATCAATCTGTTTGTAGTATCAATTGGAACATCTGTGTCTCATAATGAGGTATCTCTGAGCACATAAATAAGGGACGTTTTCCCTTTATATCAGGCCTTTACAGAACGTATTTCTCTTGTGAATAGCTTGTAATTTATTCTCCAAATGTTCAAACTTAACAATGAATATGTGATTGTGGTTAAGAGGTGGTATAGTAAATTTATCAATGAAGGCTTATTAAAAAACGGAAACCAAAATTTAGGAAAAGCTCATTTATTCATACATAAATATTTTATTGTGCTACTATGGGTCAGGCCAATGTGCTGGGGAGTAAGGACAGAATATAAACAAGACCCAGTCTCCCTTCTTCAAGAACTAAACTCAGATAATTCACCAACTTACAGAGTAGAAGTGGTAAGTAGCAGGACTATACTAAGAAACAACAGATGTGTCCAATCCTGTATCACTGGGGAGCTGGGGAATCAGAGGAAATACTGGCTGAAAGCTGACCTGAAGGTCATAGGAAGGAATCTAGGAGAAGGTGGAGAAGAGGAGGATTCGGGGTAGAGAAATAACATGCAAGAGGCTGGAGATGAGACAGCATGGCAGAACACAGTAGTTCTGTGTGGCTGACAGAGTTGGGAGTGGGTGTGAGAAGGAATGGCATGGGGTAAGCCTGAAGAGATAAACAAAAGCTCTGTCTCAACAAACTAGGTATGGACCATTTCTCAAGGACAAAGAGAAGCTACTGAAGGTTTTTATTTTTTTAAAAAGACCACTGTGGTATCTTTTTGAAGGATGGCTCAGATAACTCCAACTGTCAGGCAAGAAAGGATGGTGGCCTGGAATAAATGATGGTGAGATAGACAGAAGGGAGAATAATAATCTAGTAGATCTGGAGGGTAAGGGAAAGGAAACAGTAACAAAAACAGGGAACATGGAAAGTGGACTGCGTTTCTGTAAGACACTTATACATAAAGGTCTGAAGCTCAGGACAGATGGCTAGAAGTAATCAGTATCCAAATGGCAAAACAACAACAACAACAACAACAAAACTCGCCAAATCAGAACAAAAAACACCAAACAGGGGAGAGGTTGAGAAAACTTAAAGAGTAAAATGTAGAGTGAGAAGAGAACTTAGGATGGAAGCCTGAGAAGCATCAATATTTAAAAGATGGGCGGACAATGAGATAAAAGGTGGAATTTCATGTATAAAATTTAAGAAATTTCCTGAAAATCATACCTTTGTTTCCTTCTTCCTTCTTACTTGCTTGAATGCAGATGTGGTGGGTTTAGCCATGACAACTGTCAGAACTGTGTGATCTTGGACAATATATGTATTATCCCTGTGCCTTGGTTACTTCATGTATAACATTGGGAAATGTTATGATTGTCAGGGTATTAAATGAGACAGAAGGAAAAAAAAAGGGTGGGCAGAGGAAATGTCCATAAAGGAACCCGGAGAATGGCGAGAGAGGTGAAGGGGAGCTAGGAAGGATGAATGTAAAGGAAGCCAAGAAAAGTGGAGTGTCAGGAGAATCAAATGCAGGTCAAATGCTAGATTACAACAGTGGGTGAAAGATATGGAAATAAGTAACTGGAGAGATCCAGTGGTGGATGCCTTAAGTTTGGCTGGGAAGAGAAAAACAGGTTGGGTGGTAGCTGGAGAGGATATGGGTTTTAGAAGGTATCCATATATGCTGTTATGGATAAAAGAGATTTGGGCACTCCTTAAGTGCTGAAGGGAAGGCAACAACAGAGAGGCAGAGGTTTGAGTACACAGGCCAGGTAGAATAAACAATGGAATGAGGTCCCTGAGAAGGATGTGGGACCCACAGCATAAATGGTACATTTAAGCAAAAAGAAATAGCAAAAGGGAAGGGTGTGGATAAAGGGATTACATTTAGCGCTATAGGAGACAACTGACATTGTTAAGTACAAGGCCCTGTGCTAATGTTCTAGGACACAGTGGCAGGCAAAACAGATCCTCCCACTGCCCTCATGGAGCTACTGAAAAGGAATATGCATAGATTATTTTTATATAGAGAGGATTAAAGGAATATTTCCAAATCTTTTGTTCAATGGGAGAGTATTCATATGTATTCATATGCCTATAGACTCATAATCTTTAAAGTGGAATAGTTACCACCAGGCTTTGGGTAAAAAAGTTAGCAGGTTGACAAGAGAAAGAAGCTTTATAATCTCCACTAACAGACTATATGTTATACTGAGGATAAACGACTCAAAAAGTTACTTTGGTATTTAAAGACATAAATTAGGAAATAGATTTGTAGATGCTTATGGTAGATTTCACTAAAAATATTGATATCTTTCACACCCATATTTCATAAACTTGTGACATATATACTTACATGATAAGAGAAAGTCAAAAAGTGAAGTTGGCCACTAGTCTTGAAGGCAAACAGAATACCAGTATCTCTCAAATATTTGGAACTCACTATCCTTACTAATACAGGCACATTATACAGGCAGAGAAATAACCATCTACCATTGACAAATAATAGCAGATAGAAATTTTGAGTACTTATTGTATATTAGGTCTCTATTATGATTTGCCTACATAAAATCTCTTAATAAAAATCAGTGCAGGGCACCTGGGCAGCTCTGTCATTAAGCATCTGCGTTTGGTTCAGGTCATGATCTCAGGGTCCTGGGATGGAGCCCCACATAGGGCTCCCTGCTCAGCGGAAATCCTGTTTCTCCATCTACTACTCCCCCTGCTTTTGTTTCCTCTCTTGCTCTCTTTCTGTCAAAACAATCAATCGATCTTAAAAACAAACAAACAAACAGAACCAAAACGGTTAGGAGGGAGTGTGGCAGGAAAAATAATGGTCCTCTGAAGATGTTCACATCCTAATTCCCAAAACCTGCTGATAACCTTATGTTGCAAAAGGGAATGTGCAGATGTGATTAAGGATTTTTTTTTTTTCTCTTAAGAATGTCCGCGGTGCCTGGGTGGCTGAGTCATTAAGCGGCTGCCTTCGGCTTGGGTCATGATCCCAGGGTCCTAGGATGGAGCCCACCACTGCGTTCTCCGCTCAGCGGGAAGCCTTTTTTCTCTATTCCACTCCCTCTGCTTGTGTTCCCTCTCTTGCTAATAAATAAATAAATAAATAAATAAATAAAATCTTAAACAAACAAACAAACAAAAAGAATGAGGAAGGCTTCACGAATTTGCATGTCACCCTTGCTCTGGAGTCGTGTTAATTTTCCCTGTATCATTCTAACTTTAGTATGCTGCTGAAGTTAGCACACGTGATCAAGGATCTTGAGATGGAGAGATTATCTTTGATTATCCAGGTGGGCCCAATGTAATCACTTAGGGTCCTTATAAGTGAATAAGGAACGCAGGATGGGTTAGGGTCAGTGATCTGAAGATACTATATGGCTGGATTTGGAGATGGATAGAAAGACCATGAGACAAGGAATGTAGGTGGTCTTGAGAAGTGAAAGGCAAGGGAATGGATTCCCCTTAAAGCTTCCAAAAGGAGTCCTGCTCAGGGAAGTGTATTTGGGCTTCTGACCTCCAGAACTGTAAAAGAATATATTTGTGCTGTTTTAATCCGCTAAGTTTATGATAATTTGTTACAGCAGCAATAGGAAGCTAACATAAATGGGTATAATTGGTTTCCCCATTACATAGATGTGGAGAATGAGGCTTAACAAGAGTTAAAATAACTTTCCCAAAGTTACTTAAGATAGTTGAAGAGATTCTGATTTTATATTCTTATTTTCCCTTTGAAGTAGGAAGCAAGGTCAATTATTGAGAACTGGAAGTTGGGGATAGATGTAAGAGGAGATTGGAAAGGATATGAAATAGTTTTTAGAAAAAATGGGAGTTTCTGGTGTAATATGTAAAGTACTTATCTTAGAGATACACATGGAAGTATTTACAGAATATAGGATACGATGGATTTGCCTTAAAATAACCTAAGGGGGCAGGCTGTGAATGGAATTATTAGGTGGGGACATATGATGGCGTTGAAACTGGGTGGTAATATGGGCAGAAGGAGTTTTATTATATTAATCTATACTTTTATAGATATTTAAAATTTTAAAAAGGCAAAAAGATGTCAAGGTTACAAGCAATAAATGACACAGAGGGAGATATGTTGATAAAAGCCATGAAGTATCATGGACAGAAATAACTTTTAAAATAAAGCAACAGAGAACCGATTAGTGAGGACTCAGAAAAAGTGGGATAGGGAAGAAGGGTCAGGGAAGGTGAGAACGATGGATAGCCAATGGGCACAAAAATTTTTTTAATAATTTTTATACATCATATATATCACATTTTTAATATGATATATATTATATTGGCATTTATATATATATTCATTTAAATATACATAGTGTATATATGTATACATACACATAATATATATACATAATAACATCAAACTGAATATATTTATTATGCATAGTTTATTGCATGTTAATTATACTGCAATAAAGCTGTAAGAAATAAAAATAAAGTGATACTGATAAAAATGCAAGGAGAGTTTCTGGTCTGACATGTAATGATCTTTAAGTTGTGACTCTTGTCCTCACAAAAGCAACAAAAAAAAGCTGAAGAAAGTAAAAAGCAACTCTCCTTAGATTCAGAGAACTGTCACAGGGCAAACCACTACCCTGAAAACTGGAGAGATGGGATGGATACAGAGAATCTACAGTTTACTGGGAGCAGAGGCCTAGAAGCAGGAGACTGGAACCAGAGCCAGTGTGGTAGGACACTTAAAATGTAACTGACAAATTACTGGAAGCTCAATATGAAGCAGTTTGAGAATCCAAAACTCTGGGGGAGGAAGGGAAGCAGTCTCAGAGGGGGCCTCCAGAATCCCACCGGACTACTGGGTGAAGACTAGAAAGCACAAAGAACTTTCGGGCTTCTAGCACAGGGAGGGGAAGTAACCATTCTGAAATATTCCCAGATCTCTTTGTTCTTCACACCTTGCCCTCAAGGGAAGACTATTTTACCAGAGCTTAAGTTACTTGGGTTCTACCAAAACCTTTCTATCCTGGGGGAAAGGAAGAGCTTAACTTTATTTAGTGCCCTCTCACCTTCCTGACTTGCCTAAGGGGGAGTGGAAGCTAAGAAGCACTTGGACTCTTCACATCCCAGGGACAGAGGGCTGGGAAAACAGGTTGTGGTCAGATTGCTGAATGGATGGCATTATAATTTCAAAACTGTAAAAGTCCAGACCTAATCACAGGACTATAGTTCCTTATTACCACATCAATGGGATCCTGTCTAATAACAGGATTACAGCTAAAAGCACTGCAAGCCTCAGATCCTGTTTAAGGATAAGTCTGTAGGGAAACACAAACACTACACGGAGACAAAAAAGATAATTTAGAAAAATGCTGCCTCTGAGAACACAGCTACCACAAACAGAAAATACAGTTATTAAAGTTATCCTAGCTAAATAGACATAAAACCTCATATCAAAGGCCTATCTGCCTCATTTCTGGCTTTCAACAAAATATTTCAAGGCATGCTAAAAGGCAGAAGAAAAAGTTTGAATAGAGTAAGCAAGAATTGGTTACTGGAGGTAAAACTTATTCAGGCCTCCTCTGAGACTGCTTCCCTTCTTCCCCCAGAGTTTTGGATTCTCAAACTGCTTCATCTTGAGCTTCCAGTAATTTGTCAGTTACCAGACTCAGATATGGCAGCAATGTTGGAATGATCAGACCAGAAATTTAAAGTAACTATAACTATGATAAATATGTTAAGAGCTCTCCTGAAAAAGTAGACAACATGCAAAAACAGATGAAAAAAGCAGAGAGATGGAAACTCTTGAGAATCAAACAGAAATGACAGAAATAAAATACTTTAATAGAAGTGAAGAATGCCTGGACACAGCTGAACAAAGAATCAATGAATGTGAAGATCAACAGAAACTTCCAAAAACTGAAACACACAGGGAAAAGGTAATGAAAACAAGAAAAATACCTAAAAATCTATATCTATGCATATCATATTCAATCAGCAGAAAACCGGAAGACAAAGGGAAAATCCTGAAAGTAATCAGAGAAAACGAATGGGAGAGCGCCTGGGTGGCTCAGTCGTTAAGCCTCTCCCTTTGGCTTGGGTCATGATCCCAGGGTCCTGAGATAGAGGCTTGTATCAGGCTCCCTGCTTGGCGGGAAGCCTGTTTCTCCCTCTCCCACTCCCCCTGCTTGTGTGCCCTCTCTCTGTCAAATAAATAAATAAATAATCTAAAAAAAAAAAAAAAAAAGAATGGGAGAAAAGATGACTAGGAATCCACATAAAGACCAATACAATTAAGAATGCTTATTTTAGGGACGCCTGCGTGGCTCAGTTGGTTGGACGACTGCCTTTGGCTCAGGTCATGATCCTGGAGTCCCGGGATCGAGTCCCGCATCGGACTCCCAGCTCCATGGGGAGTCTGCTTCTCTCTCTGACCTTCTCCTCGTTCATGCTCTTTCACTGTCTCTCTCTCAAGTAAATAAATAAAATCTTAAAAAAAAAAAAAAAAAAAGAATGCTTATTTCAGGCTGAAGACTATGAACCAGAAATGCCCAGAAGCCTAGGTCTAGTACTGAACAAGGTAGATAGTTGGACTAACCCAGGGCTGTAATTCTGCCAGGCATGCACAATGAAAGAAGAGTGCATGCCTGGAGTTAAGAGTTAAAAGTTAAGAGTTAAAAGCAATGGCAGGAGTGAGGCTCTGTATGGCACCTAAAAGAGGAAGATAAAGGCAAGAAGTCAAGAGACTCATAGTCTTAAAGATGAACAAGTACAGTAAGGGGAGAGGGCTGGGAAAACAGGTTGTGGTCAGATTGCTGAATGGATGGCATTATAATTTCAAAACTGTAATAGTTCTAGTAGATAAGGTCCAAAGTATGGCCTGGGGTTTTCAGAATAGAGATGGAAGGAATTTGGGTGGGTTTGGTTTCTGACTTGAATAATTCTTTCCTCTCTCCAGGAATCAAATAGACTGCCTATATCAGGGGGGAGCATACTGGCAGCAGAAGAGCTCTTCAACTCATAAATAACTCAAGTGGTAAAGAATATCACATTAGGTATGTTTTCCCTCTTAGTCTCACACAGGGTCATACTTAATATAACACTTTCTGCTATGATCAAGTGGATCTAATGTCAAAGCAATATGAAGAAGACCCACTTTTTCATGAAATAATAAATAATTTTACAAGTGGGCACACATTTGATATATGGAAAACGGTGGAAGTATAGTATGCATTTGTTTCTTTTAGGTTGTCATAAAATTTTGATCTATGATATCCGTGGGGAAGGAAAATGATCTATGTGAAGGCAGTTCAACAGGATCTGAACTTCAAAAGAAAGTAATAAATGGATGAATGGAAGGCAGATGTGTTACCTGCAAAAAAGCCCAAAGGTGCTGGACTGTTAGCATAATCATTGTAAGAATAGCTCTGCATGCTGAATTTTAGGTACATGGCCTTCTAAATGATTATGTTCTCCCTGTAATTAAAATTGCTTTTATTTTAAGATAAAGAGAATGGGAGCATTATTGATCTTAGAAGTATAACCTGCCTTAATCATGCCGCCTTTCCTATTACCTTTTCTCCCAGAACTTGTTGATAAAATGAGTGGGTTCCTTTTCAATGTTTTAAAATTCTATGCTTGACCATGTAGTGAATATGGTCAATGAGAGAAAGAAGGAAGAGGAAACAGACCCTGACCTGGAAGAGGAACAAAGGGTCTGAACATTTCATGGAATGGATAGACAATACCTGAATAACTGAATTAATTTAAGCCTCTGGTTAATTACGTCTACACTTTAAAAATTTTTAAAAAACAGACATATTTTTTAGAGCAGTTTTAGAGTCACAACAAAATTAACTGGCAAGCTCCCCTACCCAAAGCCTCCCCCACTATACAACTACATTTTTATAATATGAAAGCAGATGGATTTGACCAGGCACTCACATTCTTTCATAATGGATGTGGTGATGCATTGTCTAGATGTTCTCTTCAGTACTGAGGTACTTATTCCCTGAGTTACTCTCACTTACAGCTGGGTTCCTACCTGGAAACTCTTTTCATCCAAAGGGAGCTGATTCCTACTTATTATAAGCCTTTCCTGAGAACTACATGCATGCAGTGTCTGATTGATATGGAATACAAAAGCCTGACTCCTCTGCCTCTATTTGGGCCATCTCTGAAGGGCCATCCTACCTTCACAGCACCACACGCATCAGAGACCAACTTCTCCTGCCAATTCTTTCCTTACTACTTCACAGTTGTTGCTCCTGAGTTGAGTCTAAATTAAACCTCTGCATACAAATCTCTGGGTCAGGATCTGTTTCCATATATCTTAAATACGTAATTTCCCAACCATACGCACAATATTGGTTATGTAGTGCTTAACTGGGGTAGTAAAAGTATGAGACTATTTTACTACTAGTAAAAGTATGAGAACATCTAGCTATGTGTTCTAGTTCCACTACTTAATAGCTCTATGCCTTTGGGCAATTTAATTTCTCTGATCCTCAGTTTCCTCATCTTTACATGGGGGGTAATTCCTTATGAAACAAGGGTTACTATGAGGACCCAAGAAGATATATCAACATATGCATATGCACATACACACACACTCAAAATATAATGTAATATTCTTTTTTTTTTCTGTTTATAAACATATATTTTTATCCCCAGGGGTACAGGTGGACATTGGGGAGGGTATGTGCTTTGGTGAGTGCTGTGAAGTGTGTAAACCTGGTGATTCACAGGTCTTATTACTATTTAAATGAACTGGCAATTTCAAAAACTAAGCCTAATTTATTTTTACACTTTATTTCACCAAAACGTTTCATTAGATAGTCAGTATTAAGACTATACCAAAAAAATTCATTAATTGTCTATTGTATGCTTGACTCTGTGCTACAAACCACGCATACAAAGATGAGAGCTTTCTTGACGTCAAGGGATTCCAGTCTAGTGTAGAGAGGCATTTAATATAAACAGAAGTGAGTTCAAGTACATTATATATGCCAGAATGGCAATCGTGTACCCATAAACAATGGGAGGGGTGCTTATTTTTCCAAGCTATCAGAAAAGGCTTCATCAGGGAGGTGAACTTTGAGGTGAGAATATTTTAGGCAAGGTATTTTATTCTCAGCGAAGTTTTTTTGAGCATTGAAGAACATTTTAATCACTTCTAAATAATAATAATTTGAGTGTAACCTATAACAACTATTTTGTGTATACCTATTATACAGAGATTTTTCACAAAATTTTACAATTGAGAATTAAGTTTACTTACTGTTATCTTACGAGGACAGTCATTAGAACAGAGACCACTGAGAACTGTGGAAAAATAAGAAAAGGCGATTATTACTGTTACAACCTAAGCTTATATTTAAAGTGAACTCTAATTCCCCCCTCCCCCATTATCTATTAACGTGCTCTACTGAATCATAATCACAGGCAAAAACCAATTCAATTCCTTTAGATCTGGGTAAATCAAGTTTCTGTTGTTCACTTTACAATGATATTTTAAAAGTCATTATTAAGCAGTTAAGATGCTGCTGTTTTGGGAAATATATAGGTGAGATAATTAATTATAGTTATATCATGCCATACCTACACTTGGTTGTATTTTCCAAGTGGTTAGCTAAATTCTAAGGATGACTTAGATTCTGACAGAGAAGTGCCAAATGCAAACCAATTAAAATGTATACTGAGAAAAACACATTTAGCATTTTATATCTCAAATTAGACTTTTCCCACTTATCTAGTCAAAGTTTCTGGGTCAAAGATTTTGGGTACCCTTGCTAATTAACTTTATGGAGAACACAACTATGAAAGAATTGATAGGTTTATGATAAATACACAAAAGTAATTTAGTGACATGTTTATTCTATAATCACCAAAGGGGGGGAAAAAAAGGAAAGGTTAGAATGTCTAAATATTATTTGTATAAGTAACATGAGTTTTGAAACACAGTCTTTTACCATCCCTTCATGTGATGTACCACCTTTGAAGGAAGTTGATATTATATACTATTAAGTATTCTATATGTTATGCATTAAAGAGATGACTGACATTTGTGCTCAGTAAGCATGAATTATCTCAATAATAATTATAAATATTTGTTTACTCAAACATATTCATAAGAAAAAGGCACCTTACATTAATTTATATTCTATGAATGTGAAATGACAATAATAACAGAAATACTTAGGCTGGGCATATAAAGTATAGACAAAGTTTATAAAGTATATATAAAGTATATACAAAGATACAAAAAATGAGCATGACATACTTCATCACAAAAAAAGATAGCTGTTCATTTGCTATAGAACATGTACATGAACTACAATCTGAGTACACACTGAAATAAATGTTTTACATTTGCAGAACAGTTTTCAGTGTTTAAGTTTCTTATCCCAGAACACTATCTGGTTCTCACTCTTTTATTCTCCCAACTTTCTATGACCTAATTTCTCCTCCTCCTTTGTTTCTCTTCCCTAAATTCCAGGTAGATATTGGTACTTTTTTTTTTCTTGTCACAAAATGATTTTCATAAACTTCATTTAAACCAGTATCTTTTTTTTTTAAAGAAGATTTATTTATTTATTTGATAAGAGAGATCACAAGTAGGCAGAGAGGCAGGCAGAGAGGGGAAAGCAGGCCCCCCGCTGAGCGGAGAGCCCGATGCAGGGCTTGATCTCAAGACCCTGAGATCATGACCTGAGCCGAAGGCAGGTCACCCACTGAGCCACCAGCTACCAGTCACCCACTGAGCCACCCAACTACCCCTAAAGCAGTATCTTGATGAACAGTAACTCTTTTTCTCACAAGTCTGTCTTTGTACTAGTATGTAAGCTCTGCATCATTTTATCCTTATTTTCTTAGGGCCTAATCCAATGTATTTGCTCAATAAGTACTTGTTGAAGGAGGGAAAAGATGGATTATTCAATAAATGGTCCTGGATAATTGGCTACTTGGAGGAAAATAAAGTTAGACTTCAACTCAAAAGAAATATTACATTTGGCAAGGACACAAATAATATAAAGAACTCAACAGAAAGATAACCTAATTAAAAAATGGGCAAAGGATCTGAAAAGGCATTTCTCCAAAGAAGATATAGAGATATACAAAGTCATGAAAAGATGTTCAGCATCATTAGCAATCAGAGAAATGCAAACGAAAACCACAGTGCAATGCACATTTGGAATATCCAAGATGGGGAAGTAAACTGAATAAATGTCTGAAGGATGAGTAGAAATACATAAAATGTGATTATACATATATATGTATATATACACATATATGTATATACATATATATATACACATATATGTGTATATATACATATATATGCTCAAGTATGTTCATACATATATATGTATGTATATATGTATGAACATTATGTGGCTTTAAAAGGAACTCCTGTCACATGTTACAACATGGATGAAACTTGAGGACATATGCTAAGTGAAACAAGCCAGTCACAAAAAGACAAATACTATATGGTTCCATTTATATAAGGTTACTAAAGTCACATTCATAGAAACAAAAGTAGCATAGTGGTTCCCACGGGTTAAGGGTGAGGAAAAGAGGGACGGTTGTTAAACGGGTATACTGTTTCAGATTTGAAAGATGAAAAAGTTTTGGAGATCTGTCTCACAACAATGTGAATATACTTAACATTACTGACTGAACATTTAAAAATGATTAAGATGATAAGTTTTATGTTATGTGTTTTTTTTTTTAACCACAATAAAAAAATGGTTAAGTTGGTAAACAAAACAAAACAAAAAAACCCCAAATGAAATAAACTCTCAAAATACCATTTCACACCTATTAGGATGGGTATAATAAAAAAGTCAGATAATAACCAATGTTGGTGAGGAGGTGGAGAAATGGGATCTCTCAAACAATTCTGGTGGGGATGTAAAATGTTCCAGCTGCTTTGGAAAACAATCAGGCAATTCCTTAAAGGATAAATTAGAGTCCTCATTTAATCCAGCAATTCCATTCCTAGATATATCTCAAAGAGATATTAAAATAGAAAAATTAGGGGCGCCTGGGTGGCTCAGTGGGTTAGGCCTCTGCCTTCGGTCATGATCAGGGTACTGGGATTGAGCCCTGCACTGGGCTCTCTGCTCAGTGGCGAGCCTGCTTCTCTCTGCCTCTCTGCCTACTTGTCATCTTTGTCGAGTGAATAAATAAAATCTTAAAAAAAAATAGAAAAATTAAAATATATGTCCACATGAAAGCTTGTACATTAATGTTCACAACAGTATTATTTGTAATAGCCAAAATTCATCAACTGATAAATGGATAAAAACGATGTGTATATTCATATAATGGAATATTATTTGATAATTAAAAGGAATAAAGTATTGATAATGTTACATGGATGATCTTGAAAACATTATGGTATGTGAAAGAAGACAGTCACAAAAGACCATACTTTATAGGATTCCATTTTTATGAAATGTCTGGGATAGGCAAATCTATGGACAAAGAGAATAGTAGGCCTAGGGCTGGGGCGGGTTGGAGCAGCAATAGGGGATTGAAGGTGATTACTAAAGGGCATGGGGTTTCTTCTGTGGTAATAAGCATTTCTAAAATGGATCGTGGTGTTGGTTGCAAAATTCTGTGAATACACTCAAAGCCACTGAAGTGGGTGAATAGTATGGTATATGAATTACATCTCAAAGCTGTTACACTACAAAAAAGACAAACATTTGAAAACTAATGACAGGGGTGTAAACTTCCTTTTAAACATACATTACAAAACCATACTATTGCTCACATACAAAGAGCTTCTAGGTATGTATTCAAAGATGATAATCCAGTAGAAAGTGAAGGATATCAAGAAGCAATATCCCAGAAAAGAAAATGCAAATAATCAAAACCATAAACAGAAACACTCAACCTCACCTGTCAGGGAAAAAAAAAATCAATTTTATACCTAACAGGCAAGAAATAAAAGGCCAAGAAAAATGTCTGTAGGAAAAAAACAATAAAATCAAAGATAAATGACAAACTAGGAAGAATATTTGCAACACATATAACAAAAGATTAACTTCCTTAATATATATTACAATACATTTATAAATAAGACAGTGAAAAAAGATAAGGACTGTTTGTAGCAATAAAAATACAAATGACTCTCGGGGCGCCTGGGTGGCTCAGTGGGTTAAGCCGCTGCCTTCGGCTCAGGTCATGATCTTGGAGTCCTGGGATAGAGTCCCACATCGGGCTCTCTGCTCAGCAGGGAGCCTGCTTCCTCCTCTCTGCCTGCCTCTCTGCCTGCTTGTGATCTCTGTCTGTCAAATAAATAAATAAAATCTTTAAAAAAAAAATACAAATGACTCTCAGACATATGAAAGGATGCTGAACTTTACATGGTATAAGAAAAATGCAAAATAAGAGAGACAATACCTTTCACTTACGTGATTGGCAAAAATCAAAAAGTTTAACAACCCACTGGTTGGTGAAGGTGTTAGGAAATATACATTTTTATATACTATAGATGAAAGTATAAATTGATACAATTTCTATGAAGGGACATCTGTTAAAATAAAAAATATACTATAAAGTTTAAAACTAGGCAGAATTAATCTGTGGTGTTGGAAATGAAAACTGGTTATTTTTAGGTGATGTGGATTAGTAACTAACAGGGGAGCATGAGGAAGCTTCTGGTTGCTGGTTATATGTGTTTCTTGATCTGGCAATAATTACACAGGTACATTGTATTTTGTGAAATTAGGCCTGTATACTTAGGTAGCTTTTCTATAAGTATACTCAGTAATTTTTATTTTTAGAAATTTATCCAACAGGATATTCTCTGTGGCATTATTTACAATGACAATAACGAGGGATTGAAATAGCCTTGATATCTATTTAAAAGAACTCATTATGTTGTAACCATAGTTAAAATAATGAGGCAGCTCTAGATTATATTGCTGTGGTATACTCTCCAAGATATGCTGTTAAGTGAAGAAAGCAGAGCCTAGAACCACCATTTATGTAAAATAAAAGCATATATATGTTTGTACATACATAAAGTATCTTGGAGAGACACAAAGAAGTTGTCTTGGGAAAAGGAATTAGACCAAGGAGATGGGGGAAAGAGAGACTGACTTTTCACCACTTACTCTTGTATATTTTTCATCATTTGCATGTATTACTTAAAAACCAAATTTATTAATGAAATAAAAATTTAGAGCTCTCAGATTAATAGGTACTAAACTAGACAGTGTCATATGCTGGTGGGAATGTAAATACTTAGAGCTTTTGGGAGTGGTAATTTGTTATTATTAATATTAAAAACCCAGCCCCTCAACTCACTTAATTTCATGTCCATGAAATATTGGAAACCAGCTACATATCTACATATCTTCTAGAGAAAATACTAGATAACTGTAGAACATGTACAGTATTATGGAATGACATGGAGCTACTGAAAGAATGAAGGACATCTGGGCTCTTTCTATACTCTGACTATTGTAGACATTGCTGCTCTGAAGATCAGTGTGCACGTGCTCCTTCAAATCACTACGTCTGTATCCCTTGGATAATAAAAAAATGAGATCTTGCCATTTGCAATGACATGGATGGAACTAGAGGTTATTATGCTATGGGAAATAATTTAGTCAGAGAAAGACAAATACCATAGGATTTCACTCATATGTGGATTTTACGAAACAAAACATGAACATAGGGGAAGGGAAGGAAAAATAAAAAAAGACAAAGTAAGAGAGGGAGACAAGCAGAAACTTCTCTAGGAAACAAAGGGCTGGAGGGGTGGTGGGATGGGGTAACTGGGTGATGGGCATTAAGGAGGGCCCTTGATGTAATGAGCACTGGGTGTTACATGCAACTGATGAATCATTAAATTCTACCTCTGGAACTAAATAAAATAAGTTCCTCCTTCACTCCCCTAATGAAAGAGACCTGTAAGTAATGATTTGAAAGAGTGTTTATGCTCTCTTGGTGAGATAAAAAAACAAGATGCAGGCAAAAATGTTTAGTAAGATTCTATTTAAAATATATGTATTGGATGAATCCCACAGACATAATGCTGAGATAAAGAATGCAGACGCAGAGGGTGTAACACTGTAGGCTTGCTTTTATATGACATTCAAAATAGGGAAAATGAATATGTGGTGACTGAGATCATAACAATGGATATACTTTTGCAGGGAGTGTTGACTGGGTTGGGGGACCTTCTGGGGTATTGCAAATATTTCATCTTGATCTAGGTGTGGCTAGAAGGGGGTATATCTATATAAAATTTTACCAGGCTGTGAATTTCACCTGTGTAAAATTTCACCACACTCTCTTCCTCTGTACGCCCATCACTATAACTGTTCTTCTCACCTCACACCTACACGTCAAGGTGGTCACCCTGGATCTGACCTTTTCATTATGTGCATCCATTTTCTTCCCTCTGAACACTGCTATAAAATTTATCTTCTTCATTCACACAGTTAAGTGAACAAACGATCAATCTGATGAAAAATGTAAGGAGTAAGTGTGATCGTTTTATGTGTCAACTTGACTAGACCATGGGGTGCCCAGATAATTGGCCAAAAATTTTTCTAAGTATTTCTGTGTGAGCAGTTTTGGATGAGATTAATATTTAATTGGTAAAATGAGTAAAAGAGATTGCTCTTCATAATGGGTGCCATCCAATCAGCTGAAGGCCTGCAAAAGTCTCCCAAGTTAAGAATTCGCTGGCCAGGGCGCCTGGGTGGCTCAGTGGGTTAAGCCGCTGCCTTCGGCTCAGGTCATGATCTCAGGGTCCTGGGATCGAGTCCCGCATCGGGCTCTCTGCTCAGCAGGGAGCCTGCTTCCTCCTCTCTCTGTCTGCCTGCCTCTCTGCCTACTTGTAATCTCTCTCTGTCAAATTAATAAATAAAATCTTTAAAAAAAAAAAAAAAGAATTCGCTGGCCAGATGGCCTATACACTAAAACATCAGGTTTTCTTGCCTGACAAACTGTCTCCCTCCCTCCCCCCTACCTCTGTATGTATGTATGTATGTATGTGTGTGTGTGTGTGTGTGTGTGTGTGTGTGATATATATATATAAAACTGGTTCGGTTTCTCTGGAGAACGCTAATACAGTAAGTTTCTGCAATTATTAGATCGCTGACAATCATCCCTCTGCCAGAGATGCCCATTCATCAGTGGATACCATCAGCATTTTTCCTAAAGCAGAATTAATTTCTCTTTACTATCTGCTCACTCTGTACTCTGTGATCATGGCCCGCACCTGTAATGTTGTGCCACTAGACGTTTTGGTCGTTCCATCTTTCTGGAACTAGGTTCTCACTTACCATTTTCACAGAAGCCTTCTATGATCTTAATAATCTTCTAGCACATATAATTCAAGTACAAAGCACTTTTCACTCTTCTTTAGCTATATCACATGCAAACATCTTCCTCTTTCAAGTAGACAGATTCCTTTTAGCAATAAATGCTTGTTATGTAAATAGTGGTTTCCAAAACCACCTTCACACACATACACATGTGCATGTACACACACACATGTGCACACACATTTTGTAACAGCTTTCAGATATAATTCACATCTTGAGATAGCATTCACCCATTTACAGTGTCCTATTCAGTGGTTTTTAGTGTACTTCCAGAGTTGTGCAATCATAACCATAATCACTTTTCATCACTTCTAAAAAGAAACCCTGTACCCTTTAGCTATTAGGCCCTAGTCCTCCTATTCCCACCCTCAGCCTAAAGCAACCGCTATAATCATCTACTCTGGGGTACCTGGGTGGCTCAGTGGGTTAAGCCGCTGCCTTCGGCTCAAGTCATGATCTCCGGGTCCTGGGATCAAGTCCCGCATTGGGTTCTCTGCTCAGCGGGGAGCCTACTTCCCCCTCTCTCTCTCTACCTGCCTCTCTGCCTACTTGTGATCTCTACCTGTCAAATAAATAAATAAATAAAATCTTAAAAAAAAAAAAAAAGGATGAGACATGAGAGAGTTGCTCTCTTGCTCTCTCTCTCTCACTCACTGCACACACAAAGTGGAGGTTATGTGAGCACCCAAAGAGATGGAGGCCACCTATAAACCAAGAGAAGAGGTCTCAGAATGAAACCGACTTTGCTGGCACCTCAATCTTGGAATTCCCAATCTCCAGACTATGAGAACCAAATTTCTCTTGTTTAAGCTGCCCAGCCCCTATATGGAACTTTGTTATGGCAGCCTGAGTAGACTAATACACACACTTAAAAAATTTACATATATGAAGACATGCTACTCATAATTTTGTAATCTTTTTGGTTGTCATAATCCAATCTTTTCCTACATTATTAAATATGCTTCTATCACATAACTACATGGGGTGCCTGGGTGGCTCAGTCAGTTAAGCATCTGCCTTTGGCTCAGGTCATGAATGCAGGGACTGAGCTCCCTGCTCAGTGGGAAGTGTTTCTCTCTCTGCCCCTCTACCTCTCTTCTTCTCTTTTGCAAGTGTATGCATGAGATCATAAATAAATAGATACATAAGATATACACCCATTCTTATTAGGACATTTAAGTTCTCCTCCACTCTGTAATCTAACTTTGTCTTCTTTTAAAAACACCACTGGGGAGATCATCTTTACAGATATAGTATATTATACACAAATCTTTGGCACATCCCTGATAATTTTCTTGGGCTAACCAAAGAATTAGAATTGTTTCTGGGTGTAATCTTAAAGCTTTTGGTGTATATACTGAAATTCTCCTTCAGAAAGGTTATCAGGTGTCTTTTTAGTAGACATTCATTGAGCTGGTAAGTGCCAAACTCTGAACAGGAATTTGCTTTCATATATGCTCTTCCTTAATCCTCACAGAAAGATTGGGAGATAAGTTTAGTTGACCCCCACAATCATCTTCTTCTTCTTCCTTTTTTTTTTTTTTTTTTTTTTTAAACAGAAAAGGACAGAAGCTTCTTTTTTACAGAAGCTTGGGCCAGTACATCACTCAAGGTCACAAAACACATGGAGCTCTTATGAAAGAACACGTGGCCACTAGACACTAACTCATTTAAAAAGCACATTATCCTACTTTTATGGGAGATGGAAAAATCGATGAAGCAGTGGATTATTTTATTTTCTGTACAAGATAAATTGTCTGTGTCTTGTTTAGCATAATTTGAGAGTATTTACTCAAAATTATATAATAGTCTGTTTCATTTTGTATATAGCAAGCTAAAAATTTGGTTCTTGTATCTATTTTTGTTTTTTTATAAGATTTCCTTTGTCAAATTTGAATTTTCATATTATAGCAATAGGATCAAGATAAGATTTAAATGTATCATACCTATATACATATCATACACATGTTATATATATTATACATACATATGTCTTATAAGAGGAGATACCTACATAATACAAATAGAATACGCATCTCCTTGTTTTCTGTAAGCATAGTTGCAAGAAGGAATCGTAATAACCCTTGAGTCTATTTAATATTCTGGTTGATAATATTGTTTAATTAGGAATTCAGAATTCCTAAATACTGTTATGAAGGTTAATCTGTTCTTAGCCTGAAATTATTATTTCATCTACAGAACAACCCGACTTTTTTTCAGTGACATCTACTTAGTAACTGCAGAAGGTAGGGCAGACTTAGACTGTATGGTTTCTGGGCTCTACTAGCTCTGTATCTTTGACATGAGGCAGAAAAAATGTCTTTAGCTACTTTCAGTAATTATATTGTTTTCTCAAAGAATACTATAGAAGAATGGAATTTCACTTTAAGCTTTGGCTTTATCACAAATCCCTCTGTTTTCCCTTTAAGCTTCCAATCTCAAAAAAAGACACACCTACTCACATACACATTTCTATCTTCTTCCATTCTTGAGTTAATAAAAAAAAAGTCTGAAAAACATTAGGTTTCTTCAAATGTACAGGCTATATCAGAAAATTTTTATTTTTATTTCCCTACTATATTATTCTGTATATTAATGTGACAGGCTCATCACTACAGTTTAAATCTTAACTTACTAAAATTACATACAACCTCAAAAAGAAAGGAAGAACTAAATTAAATGCTAAGAAACATAACTGAGCATACATTTAATATTTGTAGTTGTAGTTCATCTTGTTATTAATAAGGGGTTTTTTTGTTAGTTTCTGTTCATGTCAAATTATACCAAGTTTACAGGTCATGAACGTTCATCAAGAATAAATCTCAAGGGACACCTGGATGGCTCAGTTGGTTGGGCAGCTCCCTTGGGTTCAGGTCATGATCCCAGCATCTTGGGATCAGGTCCCACATCAGGCTGCTTGCTCGGCAGGGAGCCTGCTTCTCCCTCTGCCTCTGCCTGCCGCTCTGCCTGCCTATACTCTCTCTCCCTCTATGACAAATAAATAAATAAATAAAATCTTAAAAGAAAAAAGAATAAATCTCCAAATGATTATTTAACACCAACACTGGCTAAAATCCATAAGATCTGCTCCTTTCAGGCATCCTATTCATATAGTACAGGAAATTTCATCAAGTGTGTAAGCCAGTGCAAAGTGTGGGCATGGGCGAATCACTTCACTTCTCTGTTTTACAGTTTTAGAAAAATCTTTATAATACTATGATTGGATAAAATAGTTTTCAAGGGTTATAAAAATTCCCGTATCCTAAGATTCCAAACTGGTATCTATCTTGCTAGTAGATAGTTTCAGGAGCTTAACATTCTATCCCAGCACAGATGGAAGTGGTTTGGTTTTAGAGTGCTTGGTTTATGTTTGCTCACATATGTCAGAAATGCATAGAAGAACCAGGAGTATAACTTAGTTTGTAAGATAATATTCTGTCTTCTCTTTCCCTGATATGCAAGATCCTACTATTTTAAAAAGTTATAGATTCTAATGCATTTCACTAAAAGTGATCATATATAGGTACTATTATATGAGACAATCCATATAAAACACTTGGCAGAGGGCCTGGCATGTGATAAAAAGCATATATTGGCGATTGCTGTTTGTTTGTTTGTTTTTAAAGATTTTATTTATTTATTTGACAGACAGACAGATCACAAGTAGGCAGAGGGGCAGGCAGAAAGAGAAAGAGAGAGAGAGGAGGAAGCAGGCTCCCCACTGAGCAGAGAGTCCAATTTGGGGCTCGATCCTAGGACCCTGGGATCATGACCTGAGTAGAAGGCAGAGGCTTTAACCCACTGAGTCACCCAGGCACCCCTAAATCTACATGGTTTTAAGTAAAACAATTTTCTTAAGCAACTGCAACAACAACTGGGAAGGTGGGCTAATATAAAGAGCCCAAATGGAAAATGGAATTTCACAGGGTAGATACTGGTATATAATTCCAGCATTCCACTATTTGTGTTTTTCACCACGGTGAGCTTCTTAAAGTATCTCTCTTTCTCATTTCAAGTGTCAATGAATGGCTTCCTACTAACCAGCTGATCTTGGCTGAAACACAGTCTAATTTTTAGAAAGATAAGAATTTTATCCATTCCATAAACTTTTGTAAATTATGAGTATATATTTGTGACATATTACAAAATCCTATATACAGTTTTGTTATAACATTTTATAATACACTTTTATTTTTTACTTTTTATAATACTCCTTTACTTCTTTATTTATTAAAGATTTTATTTATTTATTTGACAGAGATCACAAATAGGCAGAGAGGAAGGCAGAGAAAGAGGGGGAAACAGGCTCCCTGCTCAGCAGAGAGCCCGATGTGGGGCTCGATCCCAGGACTCTGAGATCATGACCTGAGCCGAAGCCTTATTAGCCCATTGAGCCACCCAGGTGCCCCTATATTACCCTTTTAAATAGACTGTTTTAAAGAGTAATTTCTAAGACCCTTAGACTTTAAAAACTATAGTTGTTATAAAAAAGATTATTGGAATTTAGAAGATAGTCCATTCACAGTATTAAATGAAAATCTGTAAATAAAATACTTAATGAGCTATTTGAAGTACTGGTTACTAGTGGATTAAATTGGCTTAAAACTGATGACTAATGGAATGTATAATTCCTAAATTTTAAATTTTAAAGTGACAATATATAGGATTTTTTCTTTAAGATTTTTATTTTTATTATTTTATTTTATTTTTTATTTTTAAAGATTTTATTTATTTGACAGCGAGAGAGCACAAGCAGGGGGAGTGGAAGGCAGAGGGAGAAGAAGAAGCAAGCTTCCCACAGAGTAGGGGGAGCCCGATATGGGGCTTGATCCCAGGACCCCGGGATCATGACTTGAGCTGAAGGCAGTTGCTTAACTGACTGAGCCACCCAGGTGCCCTGAGATTTTTATTTTTATCTTTAAGTAATCTCTGTACCCAAGGTGGGGCTTGAACTCACAGCCCTGAGACTGAGAGTTGCATGCTCTATGGACTAGGCTAGCCAGGCACCCTGACAACACTTAGGATCTTAAGATTCCATTTTTAAAAAAAAGATTTTATTTAACAGAGAGAGTGAAAGAGAGAGAAAAAGAGTACACAAGCAGGGGGAGTAGGAGTGGCAGAAGCAGGCTCCTCATGGAGCAAGGAGCTCAGTGAGGGCCTTGATCCCAGGACCCTGGGATCATGACCTGAGCTGAACACAGATACTTAACCAACTGAGCCACCCAGGCACCCCTTAAAATTTCATGTTAAAACACAATATATGTCATAGCTCATGTATTTAAAAAATTTTTTATTAATTATTTTTATTAACATATAATGTATTATTTGCCCCAGTAGCTGGAGCCACTCACACCAAACCCAGCCCCCTGTGCCCTACAGGAGCATCATTATTAGGGCAAGTCCAACTGTGAGCCAGTGCAGTGGGCCTCTCCCCCAGAGGACCAACAAAGGCCGTCTACATGTACCAAGTCCACTGACCACAGAGTACTCCTAAGAGTTGGCTTCAGTTTTGGTGGAAACAGGACCAGGCTCTGCCATACCCACCTCCCCTGAAATTTTTTTCCTTTCTTTTTTCTTTAGAATCATGATTATAGTTTCTAATATTTTAGATCAGCCTTCTTTTCATTTCTTTGAAATCAAGCTTATATTGTTTGCCTTTTTCGTTCCTATTCTTTTTCTCTTTTTCTTGGGTCAGGTTTGTTTGTTTTGTAATCAGGCTTATCTTAACAAACAAATCAAAGCACACCTAGTTAAATGCCCAGACACTCCCCACTGCAAGCAAGGAGGAATCCTGAAGACTGACTTATGGGAAAGAGCAGCCAAAACACAACAGCAGAGTGCACAGAGCATAGCAGCAGAAACACTTCTTGAAGGGCCAGGCCTTGGACAGTGTAAGACCTTTTTTAGCATTATGCTCAGAAGCAGGAAACATACAGGCTTTTTTAGCATTACGCTCAGAAGCTTTTTTAGCATTACACTCAGAAGCAGGAAACATAACAAGCTTTCATAATACTCAAAAGATGGAAACTTAGACAAAATGACAAGATAGAGGAATTTTCCCCAAAAGAAAGATCAAGAAGAAATCAGAGACACAGACTTGCTCAAAACAGATATAAGCAATTTATTTGAGTAAGAATTTAGAACAACAGTCATAAGATTACTAGTGGCTTTGGAAACAGCGCAGGACACCAGAGAAACCCTTGCTTCAGAGATCAGAGACCTAGAAACTAGTCAGGCTGAAATAAAAAAAATGCTGTAAGTGAGATGCAAAACCAACAGGATACAATCACAACAGGAGGGAAGAAGCAGAGGAAAGAATAGGTGATATGAAGATGAAATTATGGTAAATAGTGAGCCAGAAAAGAGGAGGGAAGGAAAATTATTAGATCATGAATACAGACTTAGGGAACTCAGTGATTTCATAAAGTACGGTAATATCTGTATCATAGGATCCCACAAGAAGAAGAGCAAGAAAAAGGGGCAGAACGGTTATATGAACCAATTGTAGCTGAGTACTTCCCTAATTTGGGGAAGAAAATGGGCATTCAAATCCAAGAGGCACAGAGAATTCCCCTCTAAATGAATAAAAGCAGGTCTATACCAAGACACATCACAGGGAAACCTGCAAAATACTAAGAAAAGAGAGAATTCTGAAAGCAGCTAGGGACAAAAGGTCTTTAACCAATAAGGGTAGATACATAAGTTTAGCAGAATTACCCATAGAAATTTGACAGGCCAGAAGAAAGTGGCATGCTATATTCAATGTGTTAAATGGAACAAATATGCAGTCAAGGCTGCCACTGAGAATAGAAAGAGAAATAAAGTGTTTCCAAGACAAACAAAAACTAAAGGAGTTCATGAACACTAAAGCAGCTCTGCAAGAAATATTAAAGTGGACACTTTGAATGGGAAAGAGAGACCAAAGCAAAAAAGATAAGAAAGAAAAAGAGACAATTTACAGGAACAGAGACTCTACAGGTAATATAATGGCACAAAATTCATATCTATCAATAATCACTCTGAATGTAAATGGACTCAATGGTCCAATCAAAATACATAGGGTATCAAAGTGGATTAAAACAACAACAACAACAACAACAGGACTCATTGATACAATGCTTACAAGATACTCATTTTAGACCAAAAGACATCTTCAGATTGAAAGTGAGAGGTGGAGAACCATGCTAATGGATATCAAAAGAAATCTGGAGTAGATATCTTTATATCAGACAAACTAGATTTTAAACAACGACTGTAGTAAGAGATAAGAAAGGCACTATATCATAATAAAGAGGTGTATCCAACAAGAATATCTAAGAATTGTAAATATTTATGTTCCCAACTTGGGAGCAGCCAAATATACAAATCAATTAATAACAAACTTAAAGAAATTCATTGAAAACAACACAATAATAGTAAGGGACTTCATTAGCCCACTCAAAGCAATGGACATATCATGTAAGCAGAAAATCATAAGAAAACCATGTCTTTGAATGACACACTGGACTAGATGGACTTAATAAATCTATTCAGGGCATTTCATCATAAAGCAGCAGAATACATACTCTTTTTGAGCGCACATAGAACACTTTATGAACAGATCACATACTAGGTCACAAATTAGGGCTCAACCAGTACAAAAAGATTAAGATCATACCATGCATATTTTCAGGCCACAATGCTGTGAAACTTGAAGTCAGCCACAAGAAAAAAATTTTGAAAGACCACAAATACATGGAAATCAAATAACATCCTATTAAGATTGAATGTGTCAACCAGAAAATTAAGAAACGAAAAAATACATAAAAGCAAATGAAAGTGAAAACACAAAAAGTCCAAAAAACCTTTGGGATGCTGCAAAGGTGGTCCCAAGAGGCAAGTATATCACAATACAGGTCTTCCTCAAGAAATAAGACAAGTCTCAAATATACAACCTAACCTTATACCTAAAGGAGCAGGAAAAAGAACAGCCAAGAAAGCCTAAAACCAGTATAAGAAGGGAAAAAATAAAGATTAGAGCAGAAATTGATGGCATAGGAAAAAAACAAAACAAAGCCCAGGAGAAGAGATCAATGAAACTAGGAGCTGGTATATTGAGAAAATTAAAAAGACTGATAAACCTCTAGCCAGATTTATCAATCACTAATGAAACTGGTGAGATCACAAACAATACCACAGAAATACAATTATAAGAGAATATTATGTGCAATTATATGCCAAAAATTGGGCAATCTGGAGGAAATGGATAATAAATTCCTAGAAACATAAAAACTATCAAAACAGAAACAGGAAAAAATAGAAAACCTGAACAGACCCATAACCAGCAAAGACATTGCTGTAATCAGTAATCAAAAATCTCCTAACAGAGAAGAGTCTAGGGCAAGATGGCTTCTCAGGGGAATTCTTCCAAACATTTAAGGAAGAATTAATACCTATTATTCCGAAATGGTTCCTAAAAAATAGAAATGGAAGGAAAACCGCCAAACTCATTCTATGAGGCCAGCATTACCTTGATCCGCAAACAAAAGACCCCACCAAAAAGAATTATAGACCAATATCCCTGATGAACATGATGCAAAAATTCTCAACAAAGATACAAGCTAATCAGTCCAATGGTATATTAAAAGGCTATTCACTACTGCCAAGTGAGATTTATTCCTGGGCTGCAGGGGTGGTTCAATATCCATAAATCAATCATGTGATACACCACATTAATAAGAGAAAGGATAAGAATCATACAATCATCTCAATAGATGGAGAAAAAGCATCTGGCAAAATACAGCATCCTTTCTTGATAAAAACCCTCTTCAGTATACAGATAGAGGCAACATATGAAAATATCATAAAGGCTATGAATGAAAGACCCACAGGTAATAACATCCTCAATGGGGAAAAACTGAGAGCTTTGCCCCTAAGGTCAGGAACATGACAGCTATGTTCACTCACAACGCTATAGTTCAAAATGATGCTGGAAGTCCCAGCCTTAGCAATCAGACAACATAAAGAAGTAAAAGACCTCAAAATTGGCAAGGAAGAAGTCAAACTTTCATTCTTTGATACTCAATATATAAAACCTGAAGACTCCACCAAATGATTTCTAGAACTGATACATGAATTCAGCAAAGTCTTAGGATATAAAATCAACATACATAAGTCTGTTGCATTTCTATACACCAATAATAAAGCAGCAGAAAGAGAAATCAAGGAATCAATCCTATTTACAATTGCACTAAGAACTTTAAGATACCTAGGAATAAACCTAACCAAACAGGTAGAAGATCTGAAAACTACAGAACACTTATAAAAGAAATGAAGACCAAAAAAAATGGAAAACCATTCCATGCTCATGGATTGGAAAAGCAAATATTGTTAAAATGTCTAAGCTACCCAAAGCAATCAACACATTCAATGCAAACCCCATCAAGATAATAGCAGCATTTTTTTTACAGAGATAGAACAAACAAATCTAAAATGTATGGTATCACAATTCCAGGTTTCAAGCTGAATTACAAAGCTGTAATCACCAAGACTGTATGGTACTAGGATAAAAACAGACACATAGATCAGTGGAAATTAATAGAGACCCCAGAAATGGACCTCCAACTCTATGGTCAACTACTCTTTGACAAAACAGGAAAGAATACCCAATGGAAAAAAGACTGTTTCTTCAACAACGAATGTTGGGAAAATTGGACAATATTATGCAGAAGAATGAAACTGGACCATTTTCTTACACCATACACAAAAATAAATTCAAAATGGATGAGTGACCTAAATGTTAGACAGGAATCCATCAAAATGCTAGAGGAGAACACAGGCAGCAAAGTCTTTGACCTAAGCCACAGCAACTTCTTACTAGACATGTCTCCGGGGTAAAGAGAAACAAAAACAACAGTGAACTACTGGGACTTTCATCAAGATAAAAAGCTTCTGCACAACAAAGGATAGAATCAACAAAACTGAAAGGCAATGTATGGAATGGGAGAAGATAAATGCAGATGACATACCAGATAAAGGGCTAGTATCCAAAATCTATAAAGAATTTATTAAACTCAACATCCAAAAAATAATAATCAGTTAAGAAATGGGCAGAAGACATGAACAGACATTTCTTGAAAGAAGAGATACAACATCACTATCAGGGAAATACAAATGAAAACGACAATGAGATATCATCTCATACCTGTCAGAATGGCAAAATTAACAATTCAGGAACAAATATGTTGGCGAGAATGTGGAGAAAGGGGAACCATCTTACCCGTTGGTAGGAATGCAAATTGGTGCAGCCACTATGAAACAGTATGGAGGTTCCTCAAAAAGTTCAAAATAGAGCTACCCTATGACCCAGCAGTTGCACTACTAGGTGCAACTTATCCAAAGGATACAAACATAGTTATTTGAAGGGGTGAATGCAACCCAATGTTCATAGTAGCACTACCAACAATAGCCAAATTATGAAAAGAGCCCAAATGTGCATTGACTGATGAATGGATAAAAAAGATGTGGTACATGGGATATTACTCAGTCATCAAAAAGAATGAAATCTTTGCCTTTGCAAGGATGTGGATGGAGTTAGATTATATTAAGCTAAGCAAACTAAATCAGAGAAAGACAAATACCATATGATTTTATTCATATGTGGAATTTAAGAAACAAACAGATGAACATGGGGAAGGGAAGAAAAAAATAAGAAACAGAGAAGGCATAAGAGACTCAACTCTACAGAAGAAACTGAGGGTCAATGGAGGGAAGTGGGTGAGGGATGGGTTAAACTGGGTGATGGGCATTAAGGAGTATAGTTGTGATGAGACAAGGGTGTTGTACGTAAATGATGAATCACTAAATTCTACTCCTGAAACTAATAGTACATTATATGGTAACTAACTTGAATTTAAATAAAATCTTGGAAGAAGAAAAAGTAAAATGAAAAATCCTTGCCTGGATTATATGTGACTCCTCATATTCATTCTCTGAAATTTTTTTTTGTTTTTGTTTAAGACATGTGAGTATAAGGCAAATGTCATAATCAAATACCATATGGGAAATAAAAGCGACTGTCCCAGCTATTTCTGTCATTCAGACATTAATTTAGACAACTGTGGACACCTTTTTGTCTGTTGATTACCTATCTTTCATTATTTTAGTTAAAAAATCATATGCTCATTAAAAAGAACTTAGATACAGAAACTTATAAAGTAAAAAGTGAATCATCTTTCAACTAATTTTGATCCTGTTCACCACTTGTGCAAATCAATATTAAATGTGGCAGGCATATGTTTTACACACATATAAAGTTGTTCAAATTTATTCTAAATTCAGGAGGTCTTAGCTTAAAACCATATTTGATTCTAGGTAAACATGTCTGAAAAACTTTTAGTTAATTAAAAATGGAATACATATATTTACCTTCCTTAATCCCTAAATATCACTACAATGATTAAAAAAGTCTGAAAATAAAAGGTGTGATCAATGGCAGCTATTTTGAGGAATTTCTTAAGGATATTAAGTAAGTAAATAATATTGAGAAAATAGCCAATTAATGCTAACCATGTCACAGAGTCAGTGGGTCAATAGTGGATGGACTCCCTAGCACACCACTGAGAAACTTTGAATCTCAGGGTGAGGGTTAATAACAAGGGCAAGCCATGATGGGGCCAGGGGAGCAGGGAGGAGATGAAGGAGTCCTAGAACTGAGCCAAGGATCACATAGGGAAAAGATGTATTTGTCACTGGGAGGTTCCTGCTAGCTAAGTAAATTGGGGGATTTGCTGGTATTCCTAAATAGTGTTCTAAATAATTTTAGATTACTGCCAAAAAACCAACCCTCTGAATCCACATGGTGAAATAACACAAAAAGGTTCAGCAAAGCAGTGGGACTGTTTAATAAACTGTGCCTCCCTGTAAATCTCCTAATCTTCTCATTGGAAAGCACAACTCTGTTCGTGTTTGATGATCCCCCCAGGTTGAGGAACAGAGGAATAAGTTAGAGACTCTGGTAATATCCCTTGCTAGTAATTCTCATAGAAGTGGGGGTGCAGTTCACCACCCAGGCATCACTGAGAACTCTGAGAACTCTGAAGTCACCATCTTGTTAAATAGCTAACCTCTGGTTAGCTCCCACTTTTGAGCCCCAAGGAGCTCCTGCACAGGGAGGGGAGAAAGGGAGTTGTGGCAATTGTCTGTGAGGCAGAATTGTATATGATGCATGTGCTTTTCACACCCATATTACCTACCAACACTAATTCTTTTTAAAACTATAAGTATAGAAAAATTCTCAGATGCATGAAGAAAAACAACAGCTTAAGAGAAAGAAAACCAAAGTGAGCAATCATACAAATGGTCTTCACCTAAACAAGAGAACATAAAGGAGAAGAATTTTAAAGATTACCATACTGTTTGCAAGAAGTAAACAGAGCAATATTTATAAAACTCTATACAAAAAAAATTAATGTTGATATGGAAGAGCAGTATTATGCTTAAAAACATTTTAAGACACACTAGTACTCAGAAAATATATTAACCTATGTAAACCCTCTGAAAATCACATGAGGAAGTATTTTACCAAAAGAGATAGGAATCAGAAAAAAGAAAGGGAAAGAAGTGGCATATAGGTAAACTGATGGCAATAAAGCTGGCAAAACTTGTTAAGTTTATTTTTTTTTAAGATTTTATTCATTTATTTGAGAGAGGATCGTGTGCATGCAGGAGAATAGGAGTGAGAAGAGGGAGAGGGAGGGAGAAGCAGACTTCCTGCTCAGCACGGAGCTCAATTCTATGCATGGCTCCATCCCAGGACCCTGAGATCATGACCTGAGCCAAAGGCAGATGCTTAAATGACTAAGCCACTCAGGCACCCAAAACTTGTTAAGTTTAAATAATCATTGATAATTTGGTTTTGAAAGATTAAGAAAGAATTTGTAAAACAGAAGGCAGAAAAGGTAAAACAAAATTAATCATCCATAAATAAACTTCCACACTATTTCAACAGAATCTTGAAACAAGCATGGAAATAAAATATTTCTAAATATCTCATCCTATTTGGGAAGTAAATGGAGAAAACACTGTTACAATTTAAAAAGTGTTAGGGAGGGGCGCCTGGGGGGCTCAGTGGGTTAAAGCCTCTGCCTTTGGCTCAGGTCATGATCCTGGGGTCCTAGGACCAAGCCCTGCATCAGGCTCTCTGCTCAGCAGGGAGCCTGCTTCCCCGCTCTCTGTCTCTGCCTGCTTCTCTGCCTACTTGTGATCTCTGTCTGTCAAATAAATAAAATCTTTAAAAAAAAAAAAAGTGTTAGGGAAATTCAGGTTCATATATTTGTTAGAAACTGGAGTTAAGTTCTGATAGAACTGAATTAGAATGCAGAACCTTCCAGTGCAGCTGATAGGAATAATAAGGTAAAAAAAAAGAGCTAGGAGTCGGTTCTGATTCAAGAGAGCTAGGGAACCCCACAATTCTGTAATGCACAGGGCCCCCCATCTTTACAGAAGTGCTTGGAATGCATTCTGTGGATCTGCAGTGTCATAGGGTACCACTGGGAATAGGCTGAAGGATAGTTTTCTGTCACCAACTTCCTCAATTTTCTTAACTGAAAAACAGTGACATTAATTAAACACAGGCTGGTTTGAGCATTAGAATAATGGAATAATTTTAAGGCAAAATTAACTCTGGACATTGTAGATGGTTTTGAAAGAAGAATTACATCCTAGTAGCTGTCTGACTTAAGGTAAACAACTAATAATCAAGGGAAAAAGAGGAAGACCACTTCAAAACAACTAGGTTATCTTTCCCATATGATTGTTTCAAATTGGTATCTAATTTCCCATGACCTTTTTATAAAGCATGTTCTTAATATTTATGTTAATATCCTTAGTGAAAAATTATCCTGTTTCCTAAAACTAAAACCTCCTGCACCAAATTGGTTATGTCTGGGTCTGAACTTGCAGATGTGTGGAAAAAACCTTCTCCTGGATACTGTTAATTAGATGCTAGTGCTACCCAGTGGTCCCCATTCTGACTTAGACTAGGAAGTCACAGGCTACAGATTCTCAAGAGATCTATCGTTTATTTATTTATTTATTTATTTATTTACAGAGAGAAAGAGAGAAGTCACAAGTAGGCAGAGAGGCAGGCAGAGAGACAGGGGGAAGCAGGCTCCTCACCAAGCAAAGAGCCCAATGCGGGGCTCGATCCCAGGACCCTGAGATCATGACCTGAGCTGAAGGCAGAGGCTTAACCCACTGAGCCACCCAGGCGCCCCAGATCCATTGGTTTTTAAACTTTCTACATAGAATTTTTCAAATTACACAATATTAGAAATATAGAAAGAACCCCACTCACACTTCACACAGTTTCAGCTGTCAACAAAACATGGCCAATCTTGTTACATCTACATTCCACTTCCTACTTCCTTGGGTTACTCTATTTTTATTTATTTTTTTAATTTGAAAAATTTTTAAATTAACATATAATATACTATGTTTCAGGGATATAGGTCTGTGATTCATCAGTCTTAACACAATTCACAGCACTCACCATAGCCCAAACCCTCCCCAATGTCCATCCCCTAGATACCCCATCCCTCCCTCCACCCTCCCTTTCAGCAACCCTTAGTTTGTTTCCTGAGATTAAGAGTCCCTTATGGTTTGTCCCCCTCTCTGGTTTCATCTTGTTTAATTTTTCCCTCCCTTCCCCTATGATCCTCTGAATTGTTTCTCAAATTCCTCATATTAGTGAGATCATATGATATTTGTCTTTCTCTGACTGACATATATTGCTTAGCACAATACCCTCTAGTTGCATCCACGTCGTTGCAAATGGCAAGAATTCACTTTTTGATGGCTGCATAATTTCCATTGGATATATGTACCACATCTTCTTTATCCATTCATCTGTTGATAGACATCTAGGCTCTTTCCGCAGTTTGGCTACTGTGGACATTGCTGCTGTAAACATTGGGGTGCATGTGCCCCTTTGGATCACTACATTTGTATCTTTAGGGTAAATACCTAGTAGTGTGATGCTGGGTCATAGGGTAGCTCTATTTTCAACTTTTTGAGGCACCTTCACACTGTTTTCCAGAGTGGCTGCACCAGCTTGCATTCCCACCAACAGTGTAGTGTTCCCCTTCCTCTGCATCCTTGCCAACATCTATTGTTTCCTGACTTGTTAATTTTAGCCATTCTGGCTGGTATGGGGTGAGGTGGTATCTCATTGAGGTTTTGATTTGTATTTCCTGATGCTGAGTGATGTGGAGCACTTTTTCATGTGTCTGTTGGCCATCTGGATGTCTTGTTTGTAGAAATGTCTGTTCACGTCCTCTGCCCATTTCTTGATTGGATTATTTGTTCTTTGGGTGTTGAGTTTAATAAGTTCTTTTTAGATTTTGGATACTAGCCCTGTATCTGATATGTCAGTTGCAAAGATCTTCTCCCATTCTGTCAGTTGTCTTTTGGTTTCGTTGACTGTTTCCTTTGCTGTGCAAAAGCTTTTGATCTTGATGAAGTCCCAATAGTTCATTTTTGCCCTTGCTTTCCTTGCCTTTGGCAATGTTTCTAGGAAGAAGTTGCTGTGGCTGAGGTCGAAGAAGTGGCTGCCTGTGTTCTGCTCTATAACTTTGATGGATTTCTGTCTCACACTGAGGGAGTCTTCCATCCATTTTGAATCTGTTTTTGTGTGTGGTATAAGGAAATGGTCCAGTTTCATTCTTCTGCTTGTGATTGTCCAATCTTCCCAAAACTATTTGTTTGAAGAGACAGTCTTTTTTTCCATTGTACATTCTTTCCTGCTTTGTCGAAGATTAGTTGACCATAGAGTTGAGGTTCCCTGGGTTACTTTAAAGAGACACCTCAAACATGTCATTTCATTTTCATGTAGTCTCTTGTCTGATTATTTAATTCTTTAAATAAATGTACTTTTTTCCTGAGCAGGGCCATTATGTATTTATTTATTCTGTTACTATAGTTATAATTTATGGTCTACTGTAAGGAGAAAAACTGCAATAACTTTAGTAGGACTAATTGTTCTATTATTCAACAGATATTTATCAAGGGTCTGCTATACACCAGATATTAGTATCAATGGATAGAAGTAACTGAATATGCATATTTTGGCTTCATACAAAAATAAATATTCTAACAACTAAACTGACTTATAAAAGTGTGTGTTGTTTTATGAGGAGGTGAGTTTTGCTGCTAGGCATTCAAGCAGAAGCTGAGTGAGATGTTGCATGAGGGTGCACTTGGGCAAGGTCTTCTGGGGCCTTTCCCATCTCTAGGATTCCCTGATCTTTCTTTAATTTTTAAAAATATAAATGAATAGGGACGCCTGAGTGGCTCAGTTGGTTAAGCAGCTGCCTTCAGCTCAGGTCATGAACCTGGCGTCCTGGGATCGAGTCCCACAACGGGCTCCTTGCTCAGCAGGGAGCCTGCTTCTCCCTCTGCCTCTGTCTGCCATTCTGTCTGCCTGTGCTCGCTCTCTCCCTCTCTCTCTCTGATAAATAAATAAAAAAAATATTGTGAAAATGTCTATGCTACCTAAAGCAATCTACACATTTAATGCAATTCCTATCAAAGTACCATCCATCTTTTTCAAAGAAATGGAACAAATAATTCTAAAATTTATATGGAACCAGAAAAGACCTCGAATAGCCAAAGGGATATTGAA